>NW_027675438.1:0-55000 GCF_965601325.2 Salmo salar
CACACACACCGACAACACTCACACACACACACCTGACAACACACACACACACACACCGACAACACACACACACACACCGACAACACACACACACACACACACACCGACAACACACACACACACACACCGACAACACACACACACACACACACCGACAACACACACACACACACACACGACAACACACACACACACACACCGACAACACACACACCGACAACACACACACACACACACCGACAACACACACACACACACACCGACAACACACACACACACACACCGACAACACACACACACACACACCGACACACACACACACACCGACAACACACACACACACACACACACACACACACACACACACACACACACACACCGACAACACACACACACACACACACCGACAACACACACACACACACCGACAACACACACACACACACACACACACACACACACACACACACACACACACACACACCGACAACACACACACACACACACCGACAACACACACACACACACACACACACACACACACACACACACACACACACACACACACACACAACACACACACACCGACAACACACACACACACACCGACAACACACACACACACACACACCGACAACACACACACACACACACCGACACACACACACACACACACACGACACACACACACACACACACACACCGACAACACACACACACACACACCGACACACACACACACACGACAACACACACACACACACACACGACAACACACACACACACACCGACAACACACACACACACACACACCGACACACACACACACACACCGACACACACACACACACACACACACACACCGACAACACACACACACACACACACCGACAACACACACACACACACCGACAACACACACACACACACACGACAACACACACACACACACACACACACACACACCGACACACACACACACACACCGACAACACACACACACACCGACAACACACACACACACACACACACACACACACACACACACACCGACACACACACACACACACACCGACAACACACACACACACACCGACAACACACACACACACACACCGACAACACACACACACACACACGACACACACACACACACACCGACACACACACACACACACCGACACACACACACACACACACACACACACACACACACCGACACACACACACACACACACCGACAACACACACACACACACACCGACAACACACACACACACACACCGACAACACACACACACACACACCGACACACACACACACACACACACCGACAACACACACACACACACACACGACACACACCGACAACACACACACACACACCGACAACACACACACACACACACCGACAACACACACACACACACACCGACACACACACACACACACACACACCGACAACACACACACACACACCGACAACACACACACACACACACACACACACACACACACACACACCGACAACACACACACACACACCGACAACACACACACACACACACCGACAACACACACACACACACACCGACAACACACACACACACACACACGACAACACACACACACACACACCGACAACACACACACACACACACACCGACAACACACACACACACACCGACACACACACACACACACACACACACACACACACACACCGACAACACACACACACACACACCGACAACACACACACACACACCGACACACACACACACACACACACACCACACACACACACACACACCGACAACACACACACACACACACACCGACAACACACACACACACACACACGACACACACACACACACACACACCGACAACACACACACACACACACCGACAACACACACACACACACACACGACAACACACACACACACACACGACAACACACACACACACACACCGACAACACACACACACACACACCGACACACACACACACACACACACCGACAACACACACACACACACCGACAACACACACACACACACACACGACACACACCACACACACACACACCGACAACACACACACACACACACAACGACACACACACACACACACACACACACACACGACAACACACACACACACACCGACACACACACACACACACACACCGACAACACACACACACACACCGACACACACACACACACACACCGACAACACACACACACACACACACCGACAACACACACACACACACACCGACAACACACACACACACACACCGACAACACACACACACACACACCGACAACACACACACACACACACCGACAACACACACACACACACACCGACAACACACACACACACACACCGACAACACACACACACACACACCGACAACACACACACACACACACACACACACACACACACACACACACACACCGACAACACACACACACACACACCGACAACACACACACACACACACCGACAACACACACACACACACGACAACACACACACACACACACCGACAACACACACACACACACACCGACAACACACACACACACACACCGACAACACACACACACACACACACCGACAACACACACACACACACACCGACAACACACACACACACACACCGACAACACACACACACACACACCGACAACACACACACACACACACCGACACACACACACACACACACACCGACAACACACACACACACACACACAACACACACACACACACACACACACCGACAACACACACACACACACCGACAACACACACACACACACCGACAACACACACACACACACACACACACACACACACACCGACAACACACACACACACACACCGACAACACACACACACACACCGACAACACACACACACACACACCGACAACACACACACACACACACACCGACAACACACACACACACACACCGACACACACACACACACACACCGACAACACACACACACACACCACACGACACACACACACACACACACCGACAACACACACACACACACACACACACACACACACACACACACACACACACACACACACACACACACACACACCGACACACACACACACACACACCGACAACACACACACACACACACCGACAACACACACACACACACCGACAACACACACACACACACCGACAACACACACACACACACACCGACAACACAACACACACACACACCGACAACACACACACACACACACCGACAACACACACACACACACCGACAACACACACACACACACACCGACAACACACACACACACACACCGACAACACACACACACACACACACGACAACACACACACACACCGACAACACACACACACACACACCGACAACACACACACACACACACCGACAACACACACACACACACCGACAACACACACACACACACACACACACACACACACACACACACACACCGACAACACACACACACACACACCGACAACACACACACACACACCGACAACACACACACACACACACCGACAACACACACACACACGACACACACACACACACACACACACACACACCGACAACACACACACACACACACCGACAACACACACACACACACACACCGACAACACACACACACACACCGACAACACACACACACACACACCGACACACACACACACACACACACCGACAACACACACACACACACACCGACAACACACACACACACACACACACCGACAACACACACACACACACACCGACAACACACACACACACACACCGACAACACACACACACACACACACCGACAACACACACACACACACCGACAACACACACACACACACACCGACAACACACACACACACACCGACAACACACACACACACACACACCGACAACACACACACACACACACCGACAACACACACACACACACACCGACAACACACACACACACACACCGACAACACACACACACACACACCGACAACACACACACACACACACCGACAACACACACACACACACACCGACAACACACACACACACACACCGACAACACACACACACACACACACACCGACAACACACACACACACACCGACAACACACACACACACACCGACAACACACACACACACACACGACAACACACACACACACCGACAACACACACACACACACACACCGACAACACACACACACACACACGACACACACACACACACACACACACACACACACACACCGACAACACACACACACACACACCGACAACACACACACACACACACCGACAACACACACACACACACACCGACAACACACACACACACACACACACACACACACACACACACACCGACAACACACACACACACACCGACAACACACACACACACACACACACACACACACACACACACCGACAACACACACACACACACACACGACAACACACACACACACACCGACAACACACACACACACACCGACAACACACACACACACACACACACACACACACACACACACACCGACACACACACACACACACACACCGACAACACACACACACACACCGACAACACACACACACACACACCGACAACACACACACACACACACCGACAACACACACACACACACACCGACAACACACACACACACACACCGACAACACACACACACACACACCGACAACACACACACACACACACCGACAACACACACACACACACCGACAACACACACACACACACACGACAACACACACACACACACACCACACACACACACACACACACACACACCGACAACACACACACACACACACCGACAACACACACACACACACCGACAACACACACACACACACACCGACAACACACACACACACACCGACAACACACACACACACACACCGACAACACACACACACACACACCGACAACACACACACACACACCGACAACACACACACACACACACCGACACACACACACACACACACCGACAACACACACACACACACACACAACACACACACACACACACACACACACACACACACCGACAACACACACACACACACACCGACAACACACACACACACACCGACAACACACACACACACACCGACAACACACACACACACACACCGACAACACACACACACACACACCGACAACACACACACACACACACCGACAACACACACACACACACACCGACAACACACACACACACACCGACAACACACACACACACACACCGACAACACACACACACACACACACACACACACACACACACACACACACACACCGACAACACACACAC
This sequence comes from Salmo salar, assembly GCF_965601325.2. Lineage (NCBI taxonomy): Eukaryota > Metazoa > Chordata > Actinopteri > Salmoniformes > Salmonidae > Salmo > Salmo salar. The sequence goes on from NW_027675438.1 coordinate 5,420, forward strand.
ACACACACCGACAACACACACACACACACCGACAACACACACACACACACACCGACAACACACACACACACACACCGACACACACACACACACACACCGACAACACACACACACACACCCGACAACACACACACACACACACCGACAACACACACACACACACACCGACAACACACACACACACACACCGACAACACACACACACACACACCGACAACACACACACACACACACACCGACAACACACACACACACACCGACAACACACACACACACACCGACAACACACCGACAACACACACACACACACACGACAACACACACACACACACCGACAACACACACACACACACACCGACACACACACACACACACCGACAACACACACACACACACACCGACAACACACACACACACACACCGACAACACACACACACACACCCGACAACACACACACACACACCGACAACACACACACACACACACACCGACAACACACACACACACACACACACACACACACACACCGACACACACACACACACACACCGACAACACACACACACACACACCGACAACACACACACACACAACACACACACACACACAACACACACACACACACACCGACAACACACACACACACACACCGACAACACACACACACACACACCGACAACACACACACACACACCGACAACACACACACACACACACCGACAACACAACACACACACACACCGACAACACACACACACACACACCGACAACACACACACACACACACACCGACAACACACACACACACACCGACAACACACACACACACACCGACAACACACACACACACACACGACAACACACACACACACACACACCGACAACACACACACACACACCGACAACACACACACACACACCGACAACACACACACACACACACCGACAACACACACACACACCGACAACACACACACACACACCGACAACACACACACACACACCGACAACACACACACACACACACCGACAACACACACACACACACACACACACACACACACCGACACACACACACACACACACACCGACAACACACACACACACACACACACACACACACACACACACACCGACAACACACACACACACACACACACACACACACCGACACACACACACACACACACACCGACAACACACACACACACACCGACAACACACACACACACCGACAACACACACACACACACCGACAACACACACACACACACACCGACAACACACACACACACACCGACAACACACACACACACACACCGACAACACACACACACACACACACCGACAACACACACACACACACACCGACAACACAACACACACACACACCGACAACACACACACACACACCGACAACACACACACACACACCGACAACACACCACACACACACACACACACACCGACAACACACACACACACACCGACAACACACACACACACACACACACACCGACAACACACACACACACACACCGACAACACACACACACACACACCGACAACACACACACACACACCGACAACACACACACACACACCGACAACACACACACACACACACACCGACAACACACACACACACACACACACACACACACACACACACACCACACACACACACACACACACCGACAACACACACACACACACACCGACAACACACACACACACAAACAACACACACACACACAACACACACACACACACACCGACAACACACACACACACACACCGACAACACACACACACACACACCGACAACACACACACACACCACACACACACACACACACCGACAACACACACACACACACACCGACAACACACACACACACACACCGACAACACACACACACACACCGACAACACACACACACACACCGACAACACACACACACACACCGACAACACACACACACACACACACCGACAACACACACACACACACAGACAACACACACACACACACACCGACAACACACACACACACACACCGACAACACACACACACACGACAACACACACACACACACACACCGACAACACACACACACACACACCGACAACACACACACACACACACACCGACAACACACACACACACACACACCGACAACACACACACACACACACACCGACAACACACACCGACAACACACACACACACACACACCGACACACACACACACACACCGACAACACACACACACACACACCGACAACACACACACACACACCACACACACACACACACACACCGACAACACACACACACACAAACAACACACACACACACAACACACACACACACACACCGACAACACACACACACACACCGACAACACACACACACACACACCGACAACACACACACACACACACGACAACACACACACACACACACCGACAACACAAAACACACACACACACCGACAACACACACACACACACACCGACAACACACACACACACACACACGACAACACACACACACACACCGACAACACACACACACACACCGACAACACACACACACACACACACCGACAACACACACACACACACACACACACACACACACACACACACACACACACACACACGACAACACACACACACACACACACCGACAACACACACACACACACACACACACACACACACACAACACACACACACACACACCGACAACACACACACACACCGACAACACACACACACACACACCGACAACACACACACACACACACACACCGACAACACACACACACACACACACCGACAACACACACACACACACACCGACAACACACACACACACACACCGACAACACACACACACACACACACACACACACACACACCGACAACACACACACACACACACACCGACAACACACACACACACACACGACAACACACACACACACACACCGACAACACACACACACACACACCGACAACACACACACACCGACAACACACACACACACACACACACCGACAACACACACACACACACACCGACAACACACACACACACACACACGACAACACACACACACACACACCGACAACACACACACACACACACACCGACAACACACACCGACAACACACACACACACACACACCGACAACACACACACACACCGACAACACACACACACACACACCGACAACACACACACACACACACACACACACACACACCGACAACACACACACACACACACACCGACAACACACACACACACACCGACAACACACACACACACACACCGACAACACACACACACACACCGACAACACACACACACACACACCGACAACACACACACACACACACCGACAACACACACACACACACACCGACAACACACACACACACACACACCGACAACACACACACACACACACACACACCGACAACACACACACACACACACACGACAACACACACACACACACACCGACAACACACACACACACACACCGACAACACACACACACACACACACCGACAACACACACACACCGACAACACACACACACACACCGACAACACACACACACACACGACAACACACACACACACACACACCGACAACACACACACACACACACCGACAACACAAACACACACACACCGACAACACACACACACACACACACGACAACACACACACACACACACCGACAACACACACACACACACACACCGACAACACACACACACACACCGACAACACACACACACACACCGACAACACACACACACACACACACACACGACAACACACACACACACCGACAACACACACACACACCGACAACACACACACACACCGACAACACACACAGACACACACACCGACAACACACACACACACACCGACAACACACACACACACACACCGACAACACAAACACACACACACACCGACAACACACACACACACACACCGACAACACACAACACACACACACACCGACACACACACACACACACACCGACAACACACACACACACACACCGACAACACACACACACACACCGACAACACACACACACACACACACCGACAACACACACACACACACACCGACAACACAAACACACACACACACCGACAACACACACACACACACACCGACAACACAAACACACACACACACCGACAACACACACACACACACCGACAACACACACACACACACCGACAACACACCGACAACACACACACACACACACCGACAACACACACACACACACCGACAACACACACACACACACACACACACCGACAACACACACACACACACACCGACAACACACACACACACACACCGACAACACACACACACACCCCGACAACACACACACACACACCGACAACACACACACACACACACACCGACAACACACACACACACACACACACACACACACACACACACACACACACACACACACACACACACACACACCGACAACACACACACACACACACACCGACAACACACACACACACAACACAACACACACACACACAACACACACACACACACACCGACAACACACACACACACACACCGACAACACACACACACACACACACACACCGACAACACACACACACACACCGACAACACACACACACACACACCGACAACACACAAACACACACACACACCGACAACACACACACACACACACCGACAACACACACACACACCCCGGCAACACACACACACACACCGACAACACACACACACACACACACCGACAACACACACACACACACACACAACACACACACACACACACACACACACACACACACACCGACAACACACACACACACACACACCGACAACACACACACACACAAACAACACACACACACACAACACACACACACACACACCGACAACACACACACACACACACCGACAACACACACACACACACACCGACAACACACACACACACACACACACACACACACCGACAACACACACACACACACACCGACAACACACACACACACACACCGACAACACACACACACACACCGACAACACACACACACACACAACACACACACACACACCGACAACACACACACACACACACACCGACAACACACACACACACACACGACAACACACACACACACACACCGACAACACACACACACACACACCGACAACACACACACACCGACAACACACACACACACACACACCGACAACACACACACACACACACCGACAACACACACACACACACACACTGACAACACACACACACACACACACCGACAACACACACACACACACACACCGACAACACACACCGACAACACACACACACACACACACCGACAACACACACACACACCGACAACACACACACACACACACCGACAACACACACACACACAACACACACACACACACACACCGACAACACACACACACACAAACAACACACACACACACAACACACACACACACACACCGACAACACACACACACACACCGACAACACACACACACACACACCGACAACACACACACACACACCGACAACACACACACACACACACCGACAACACACAAACACACACACACACCGACAACACACACACACACACACCGACAACACACACACACACACACACCGACAACACACACACACACCCCGACAACACACACACACACACCGACAACACACACACACACACACACCGACAACACACACACACACACACACACACACACACACACACACACACACACACACACCGACAACACACACACACACACACACCAACAACACACACACACACAAACAACACACACACACACAACACACACACACACACACCGACAACACACACACACACCGACAACACACACACACACACACCGACAACACACACACACACACACACACCGACAACACACACACACACACACACCGACAACACACACACACACACACCGACAACACACACACACACACACACCGACAACACACACACACACACAACACACACACACACACCGACAACACACACACACACACACACCGACAACACACACACACACACAGACAACACACACACACACACACCGACAACACACACACACACACACCGACAACACACACACACCGACAACACACACACACACACACACACCGACAACACACACACACACACACCGACAACACACACACACACACACACTGACATCACACACACACACACACACCGACAACACACACACACACACACACCGACAACACACACCGACAACACACACACACACACACACCGACAACACACACACACACCGACAACACACACACACACACACCGACAACACACACACACACAACACACACACACACACCGACAACACACACACACACACACACCGACAACACACACACACACACCGACAACACACACACACACACACCGACAACACACACACACCGACAACACAGACACACACACACCGACAACACACACACACACACACCGAAAACACACACACACACACACCGACAACACACACACACACACACACCGACAACACACACACACACACACACACACCGACAACACACACACACACACACACTGACAACACACACACACACACACCGACAACACACACACACACACACCGACAACACACACACACACACACACCGACAACACACACACACCGACAACACACACACACACACCGACAACACACACACACACCGACAACACACACACACACACACACCGACAACACACACACACACACACCGACAACACATAAACACACACACACCGACAACACACACACACACACACACTGACAACACACACACACACACACCGACAACACACACACACACACACACACCGACAACAAACACACACACCGACAACACACACACACACACCGACAACACACACACACACACACACACACCGACAACACACACACACACCGACAACACACACACACACCGACAACACACACACACACCGACAACACACACAGACACACACACCGACAACACACACACACACACCGACAACACACACACACACACACCGACAACACATAACACACACACACACCGACAACACACACACACACACACCGACAACACATAAACACACACACACACCGACAACACACACACACACACCGACAACACACACACACACACACCGACAACACACACACACACACCGACAACACACACACACACACACACCGACAACACACACACACACACACCGACAACACATAAACACACACACACACCGACAACACACACACACACACACCGACAACACATAAACACACACACACACCGACAACACACACACACACACCGACAACACACACACACACACCGACAACACACCGACAACACACACACACACACACCGACAACACACACACACACACCGACAACACACACACACACACACACACACCGACAACACACACACACACACACCGACAACACACACACACACACACCGACAACACACACACACACCCCGGCAACACACACACACACACCGACAACACACACACACACACACACCGACAACACACACACACACACACACACACACACACACACACACACACACACACACACACACACACACACACACCGACAACACACACACACACACACACCGACAACACACACACACACAAACAACACACACACACACAACACACACACACACACACCGACAACACACACACACACACACCGACAACACACACACACACACACACACACCGACAACACACACACACACACCGACAACACACACACACACACACCGACAACACATAAACACACACACACACCGACAACACACACACACACACACCGACAACACACACACACACCCCGGCAACACACACACACACACCGACAACACACACACACACACACACCGACAACACACACACACACACACACACACACACACACACACACACACACACACACACACACACCGACAACACACACACACACACACACCGACAACACACACACACACAAACAACACACACACACACAACACACACACACACACACCGACAACACACACACACACACACCGACAACACACACACACACACACCGACAACACACACACACACACCGACAACACACACACACACACACCGACAACACAACACACACACACACCGACAACACACACACACACACACCGACAACACATAAACACACACACACACCGACAACACACACACACACACCGACAACACACACACACACACCGACAACACACCGACAACACACACACACACACCGACAACACACACACACACACCGACAACACACACACACACACACACACACACACACCGACAACACACACACACACACACCGACAACACACACACACACCGACAACACACACACACACACCGACAACACACACACACACACAACACACACACACACACACCGACAACACACACACACACACACACACACACACACACACCGACAACACACACACACACACACCGACAACACACACACACACACCGACAACACACACACACACACACACACCGACAACACACACACACACACACCGACAACACACACACACACACACACACCGACAACAAACACACACACCGACAACACACACACACACACCGACAACACACACACACACCGACAACACACACACACACACCGACAACACACACAGACACACACACCGACAACACACACACACACACCGACAACACACACACACACACACACCGACAACACACACACACACACACCGACAACACATAAACACACACACACACCGACAACACACACACACACACCGACAACACACACACACACACCGACAACACACCGACAACACACACACACACACACCGACAACACACACACACACACCGACAACACACACACACACACACACACACCGACAACACACACACACACACACCGACAACACACACACACACACACCGACAACACACACACACACCCCGGCAACACACACACACACACCGACAACACACACACACACACACACCGACAACACACACACACACACACACACACACACACACACACACACACACACACACACACACACACACACACACACCGACAACACACACACACACACACACCGACAACACACACACACACAAACAACACACACACACACAACACACACACACACACACCGACAACACACACACACACACACCGACAACACACACACACACACACCGACAACACACACACACACACACACACACACACACCGACAACACACACACACACACACCGACAACACACACACACACACACCGACAACACACACACACACACCGACAACACACACACACACACAACACACACACACACACCGACAACACACACACACACACACACCGACAACACACACACACACACAGACAACACACACACACACACACCGACAACACACACACACACACACCGACAACACACACACACACACACCGACAACACACACACACCGACAACACACACACACACACACACCGACAACACACACACACACACACCGACAACACACACACACACACACACTGACAACACACACACACACACACACCGACAACACACACACACACACACACCGACAACACACACCGACAACACACACACACACACACACCGACAACACACACACACACCGACAACACACACACACACACACCGACAACACACACACACACACACACACACACACACACACACCGACAACACACACACACACAAACAACACACACACACACAACACACACACACACACACCGACAACACACACACACACACCGACAACACACACACACACACACCGACAACACACACACACACACCGACAACACACACACACACACACCGACAACACATAAACACACACACACACCGACAACACACACACACACACACCGACAACACACACACACACACACACCGACAACACACACACACACCCCGACAACACACACACACACACCGACAACACACACACACACACACACCGACAACACACACACACACACACACACACACACACACACACACACACACACACACACACACACCGACAACACACACACACACACACACCAACAACACACACACACACAAACAACACACACACACACAACACACACACACACACACCGACAACACACACACACACACACACACACACACACACACACACACACACACACACACACACACACACACACACCGACAACACACACACACACACACACCGACAACACACACACACACAAACAACACACACACACACAACACACACACACACACACCGACAACACACACACACACACACCGACAACACACACACACACACACCGACAACACACACACACACACACACACACACACACCGACAACACACACACACACACACCGACAACACACACACACACACACCGACAACACACACACACACACCGACAACACACACACACACACAACACACACACACACACCGACAACACACACACACACACACACCGACAACACACACACACACACAGACAACACACACACACACACACCGACAACACACACACACACACACCGACAACACACACACACCGACAACACACACACACACACACACCGACAACACACACACACACACACCGACAACACACACACACACACACCGACAACACACACACACACACACACCGACAACACACACACACACACACACCGACAACACACACCGACAACACACACACACACACACACCGACAACACACACACACACCGACAACACACACACACACACACCGACAACACACACACACACAACACACACACACACACACACCGACAACACACACACACACAAACAACACACACACACACAACACACACACACACACACCGACAACACACACACACACACCGACAACACACACACACACACACCGACAACACACACACACACACCGACAACACACACACACACACACCGACAACACATAAACACACACACACACCGACAACACACACACACACACACCGACAACACACACACACACACACACCGACAACACACACACACACCCCGGCAACACACACACACACACCGACAACACACACACACACACACACCGACACACACACACACACACACACACACACACACACACACACACACACACACACACCGACAACACACACACACACACACACCAACAACACACACACACACAAACAACACACACACACACAACACACACACACACACACCGACAACACACACACACACCGACAACACACACACACACACACCGACAACACACACACACACACACACACCGACAACACACACACACACACACACCGACAACACACACACACACACACCGACAACACACACACACACACACACCGACAACACACACACACACACAACACACACACACACACCGACAACACACACACACACACACACCGACAACACACACACACACACAGACAACACACACACACACACACCGACAACACACACACACACACACCGACAACACACACACACCGACAACACACACACACACACACACACCGACAACACACACACACACACACCGACAACACACACACACACTGACATCACACACACACACACACACCGACAACACACACACACACACACACCGACAACACACACCGACAACACACACACACACACACACCGACAACACACACACACACCGACAACACACACACACACACACCGACAACACACACACACACAACACACACACACACACCGACAACACACACACACACACACACCGACAACACACACACACACACCGACAACACACACACACACACACCGACAACACACACACACACACCGACAACAGACACACACACACACACCGACAACACACACACACACACACCGACACACACACACACACACACCGACAACACACACACACCGACAACACAGACACACACACACCGACAACACACACACACACACACCGAAAACACACACACACACACACCGACAACACACACACACACACACACCGACAACACACACACACACACACACACACCGACAACACACACACACACACACACTGACAACACACACACACACACACCGACAACACACACACACACACACCGACAACACACACACACACACACACCGACAACACACACACACCGACAACACACACACACACACCGACAACACACACACACACCGACAACACACACACACACACACACCGACAACACACACACACACACACCGACAACACAAAACACACACACACCGACAACACACACACACACACACACGACAACACACACACACACACACCGACAACACACACACACACACACACACCGACAACACACACACACACCGACAACACACACACACACACCGACAACACACACACACACACACACACACCGACAACACACACACACACCGACAACACACACACACACCGACAACACACACACACACACGACAACACACACAGACACACACACCGACAACACACACACACACACCGACAACACACACACACACACACCGACAACACATAAACACACACACACACCGACAACACACACACACACACACCGACAACACATAAACACACACACACACCGACAACACACACACACACACCGACAACACACACACACACACCGACAACACACACACACACACCGACAACACACACACACACACACACCGACAACACACACACACACACACCGACAACACAAAACACACACACACACCGACAACACACACACACACACACCGACAACACATAAACACACACACACACCGACAACACACACACACACACCGACAACACACACACACACACCGACAACACACCGACAACACACACACACACACACCGACAACACACACACACACACCGACAACACACACACACACACACACACACCGACAACACACACACACACACACCGACAACACACACACACACACACCGACAACACACACACACACCCCGACAACACACACACACACACCGACAACACACACACACACACACCGACAACACACACACACACACACACACACACACACACACACACACACACACACACACACACACACACACACACACACACACACACCGACAACACACACACACACACACACCGACAACACACACACACACAAACAACACACACACACACAACACACACACACACACACCGACAACACACACACACACACACCGACAACACACACACACACACACACCGACAACACACACACACACACCGACAACACACACACACACACACCGACAACACATAAACACACACACACACCGACAACACACACACACACACACCGACAACACATAAACACACACACACACCGACAACACACACACACACACCGACAACACACACACACACACCGACAACACACCGACAACACACACACACACACCGACAACACACACACACACACCGACAACACACACACACACACACACACACACACACCGACAACACACACACACACACACCGACAACACACACACACACACACCGACAACACACACACACACACCGGCAACACACACACACACACAACACACACACACACACACCGACAACACACACACACACACACACACACACACACACACACCGACAACACACACACACACACACCGGCAACACACACACACACACCGACAACACACACACACACACACACACCGACAACACACACACACACACACCGACAACACACACACACACACACACACCGACAACAAACACACACACCGACAACACACACACACACACCGACAACACACACACACACCGACAACACACACACACACACCGACAACACACACAGACACACACACCGACAACACACACACACACACCGACAACACACACACACACACACCGACAACACATAAACACACACACACACCGACAACACACACACACACACACCGACAACACATAAACACACACACACACCGACAACACACACACACACACCGACAACACACACACACACACCGACAACACACCGACAACACACACACACACACACCGACAACACACACACACACACCGACAACACACACACACACACACACACCGACAACACACACACACACACACCGACAACACACACACACACACACCGACAACACACACACACACCCCGGCAACACACACACACACACCGACAACACACACACACACACACACCGACACACACACACACACACACACACACACACACACACACACACACACACACACACACACACACACACACACACCGACAACACACACACACACACACACCGACAACACACACACACACAAACAACACACACACACACAACACACACACACACACACCGACAACACACACACACACACACCGACAACACACACACACACACACCGACAACACACACACACACACACACACACACCCGACAACACACACACACACACACCGACAACACACACACACACACACCGACAACACACACACACACACCGACAACACACACACACACACAACACACACACACACACCGACAACACACACACACACACACACCGACAACACACACACACACACAGACAACACACACACACACACACCGACAACACACACACACACACCGACAACACACACACACCGACAACACACACACACACACACACCGACAACACACACACACACACACCGACAACACACACACACACACACACTGACAACACACACACACACACACACCGACAACACACACACACACACACACCGACAACACACACCGACAACACACACACACACACACACCGACAACACACACACACACCGACAACACACACACACACACACCGACAACACACACACACACAACACACACACACACACACACCGACAACACACACACACACAAACAACACACACACACACAACACACACACACACACACCGACAACACACACACACACACCGACACACACACACACACCGACAACACACACACACACACCGACAACACACACACACACACACCGACAACACATAAACACACACACACACCGACAACACACACACACACACACCGACAACACACACACACACACACACCGACAACACACACACACACCCCGGCAACACACACACACACACCGACAACACACACACACACACCGACAACACACACACACACACACACACACACACACACACACACACACACACACACACACCGACAACACACACACACACACACACCAACAACACACACACACACAAACAACACACACACACACAACACACACACACACACACCGACAACACACACACACACCGACAACACACACACACACACACCGACAACACACACACACACACACACACCGACAACACACACACACACACACCGACAACACACACACACACACACCGACAACACACACACACACACACACCGACAACACACACACACACACAACACACACACACACACCGACAACACACACACACACACACACCGACAACACACACACACACACAGACAACACACACACACACACACCGACAACACACACACACACACACCGACAACACACACACACCGACAACACACACACACACACACACACCGACAACACACACACACACACACCGACAACACACACACACACACACACTGACATCACACACACACACACACACCGACAACACACACACACACACACACCGACAACACACACCGACAACACACACACACACACACACCGACAACACACACACACACACCGACAACACACACACACACACACCGACAACACACACACACACAACACACACACACACACCGACAACACACACACACACACACACCGACAACACACACACACACACCGACAACACACACACACACACACCGACAACACACACACACACACCGACAACAGACACACACACACACACCGACAACACACACACACACACACCGACACACACACACACACACACCGACAACACACACACACCGACAACACAGACACACACACACCGACAACACACACACACACACACCGAAAACACACACACACACACACCGACAACACACACACACACACACACCGACAACACACACACACACACACACACACCGACAACACACACACACACACACACTGACAACACACACACACACACACCGACAACACACACACACACACACCGACAACACACACACACACACACACCGACAACACACACACACCGACAACACACACACACACACCGACAACACACACACACACCGACAACACACACACACACACACACCGACAACACACACACACACACACCGACAACACATAAACACACACACACCGACAACACACACACACACACACACTGACAACACACACACACACACACCGACAACACACACACACACACACACACCGACAACAAACACACACACCGACAACACACACACACACACCGACAACACACACACACACACACACACACCGACAACACACACACACACCGACAACACACACACACACCGACAACACACACACACACACCGACAACACACACAGACACACACACCGACAACACACACACACACACCGACAACACACACACACACACACCGACAACACATAAACACACACACACACCGACAACACACACACACACACACCGACAACACATAAACACACACACACACCGACAACACACACACACACACCGACAACACACACACACACACCGACAACACACCGACAACACACACACACACACCGACAACACACACACACACACCGACAACACACACACACACACACCGACAACACACACACACACACACCGACAACACACACCCACACACACCGACAACACACACACACACACCGGCAACACACACACACACACCGACAACACACACACACACACACACCGACAACACACACACACACACACACACACAAACACACACACACACACACACACACACACACACACACACACACCGACAACACACACACACACACACACCGACAACACACACACACACCAAACAACACACACACACACAACACACACACACACACACCGACAACACACACACACACACACCGACAACACACACACACACACCGACAACACACACACACACACACCGACAACACACACACACACACACACCGACAACACACACACACACACACACACCGACAACACAACACACACACCGACAACACACACACACACACCGACAACACACACACACACACACACACCGACAACACACACACACACCGACAACACACACACACACACCGACAACACACACAGACACACACACCGACAACACACACACACACACCGACAACACACACACACACACACCGACAACACATAAACACACACACACACCGACAACACACACACACACACACCGACAACACATAAACACACACACACACCGACAACACACACACACACACCGACAACACACACACACACACCGACAACACACCGACAACACACACACACACACACCGACAACACACACACACACACACCGACAACACACACACACACACACACCGACAACACACACACACACACACCGACAACACACACACACACACACCGACAACACACACACACACCCCGGCAACACACACACACACACCGACAACACACACACACACACACACACACCGACAACACACACACACACACACCGACAACACACACACACACACACCGACAACACACACACACACCCCGGCAACACACACACACACACCGAAACACACACACACACACACACACACCGACAACACACACACACACACACACACACACACACACACACACACACACACACACACACACACACACACACACACACACACACACACCGACAACACACACACACACACACACACCGACAACACACACACACACAAACAACACACACACACACAACACACACACACACACCGACAACACACACACACACACACACCGACAACACACACACACACACCGACAACACACACACACACACACCGACAACACACACACACACACCGACAACAGACACACACACACACACCGACAACACACACACACACACCGACACACACACACACACACACCGACAACACACACACACCGACAACACAGACACACACACACCGACAACACACACACACACACACCGAAAACACACACACACACACACCGACAACACACACACACACACACACCGACAACACACACACACACACACACACACCGACAACACACACACACACACACACTGACAACACACACACACACACACCGACAACACACACACACACACACCGACAACACACACACACACACACACCGACAACACACACACACCGACAACACACACACACACACCGACAACACACACACACACCGACAACACACACACACACACACACCGACAACACACACACACACACACCGACAACACATAAACACACACACACCGACAACACACACACACACACACACTGACAACACACACACACACACACCGACAACACACACACACACACACACACCGACAACAAACACACACACCGACAACACACACACACACACCGACAACACACACACACACACACACACACCGACAACACACACACACACCGACAACACACACACACACCGACAACACACACACACACACCGACAACACACACAGACACACACACCGACAACACACACACACACACCGACAACACACACACACACACACCGACAACACATAAACACACACACACACCGACAACACACACACACACACACCGACAACACATAAACACACACACACACCGACAACACACACACACACACCGACAACACACACACACACACCGACAACACACCGACAACACACACACACACACCGACAACACACACACACACACCGACAACACACACACACACACACCGACAACACACACACACACACACCGACAACACACACCCACACACACCGACAACACACACACACACACCGGCAACACACACACACACACCGACAACACACACACACACACACACCGACAACACACACACACACACACACACACACAACACACACACACACACACACACACACACACACACACACACACCGACAACACACACACACACACACACCGACAACACACACACACCCAAACAACACACACACACACAACACACACACACACACACCGACAACACACACACACACACACCGACAACACACACACACACACCGACAACACACACACACACACACCGACAACACACACACACACACACACCGACAACACACACACACACACACACACCGACAACAAACACACACACCGACAACACACACACACACACCGACAACACACACACACACACACACACCGACAACACACACACACACCGACAACACACACACACACACCGACAACACACACAGACACACACACCGACAACACACACACACACACCGACAACACACACACACACACACCGACAACACATAAACACACACACACACCGACAACACACACACACACACACCGACAACACATAAACACACACACACACCGACAACACACACACACACACCGACAACACACACACACACACCGACAACACACCGACAACACACACACACACACACCGACAACACACACACACACACCGACAACACACACACACACACACACCGACAACACACACACACACACACCGACAACACACACACACACACACCGACAACACACACACACACCCCGGCAACACACACACACACACCGACAACACACACACACACACACACACACCGACAACACACACACACACACACCGACAACACACACACACACACACCGACAACACACACACACACCCCGGCAACACACACACACACACCGAACAACACACACACACACACACACACACCGACAACACACACACACACACACACACACACACACACACACACACACACACACACACACACACACACACACACACACACACACACCGACAACACACACACACACACACACACCGACAACACACACACACACAAACAACACACACACACACAACACACACACACACACACCGACAACACACACACACACACACCGACAACACACACACACACACACCGACAACACACACACACACACCGACAACACACACACACACACACCGACAACACATAAACACACACACACACCGACAACACACACACACACACACCGACAACACATAAACACACACACACACCGACAACACACACACACACACCGACAACACACACACACACACCGACAACACACCGACAACACACACACACACACCGACAACACAAACACACACACCGACAACACACACACACACACACACACCGACAACACACACACACACACACCGACAACACACACACACACACACCGACAACACACACACACACACCGGCAACACACACACACACACCGACAACACACACACACACACACACCGACAACACACACACACACACACCGACAACACATAAACACACACACACACCGACAACACACACACACACACACCGACAACACATAAACACACACACACACCGACAACACACACACACACACCGACAACACACACACACACACCGACAACACACCGACAACACACACACACACACACCGACAACACACACACACACACGACAACACACACACACACACACACACACCGACAACACACACACACACACACCGACAACACACACACACACACACCGACAACACACACACACACCCCGGCAACACACACACACACACCGACAACACACACACACACACACACCGACAACACACACACACACACACACACACACACACACACACACACACACACACACACACACACACACACACACACACACACACACACACACACACACACACACACACACACACCGACAACACACACACACACACACACCGACAACACACACACACACAAACAACACACACACACACAACACACACACACACACACCGACAACACACACACACACACACCGACAACACACACACACACACACCGACAACACACACACACACACCGACAACACACACACACACACACCGACAACACATAAACACACACACACACCGACAACACACACACACACACACCGACAACACATAAACACACACACACACCGACAACACACACACACACACCGACAACACACACACACACACCGACAACACACCGACAACACACACACACACACCGACAACACACACACACACACCGACAACACACACACACACACACACACACACACCGACAACACACACACACACACACCGACAACACACACACACACACACCGACAACACACACACACACACCGGCAACACACACACACACACCGACAACACACACACACACACCGACAACACACACACACACACACACACACACACACACACACACACACACACACACACACACACCGACAACACACACACACACACACACCGACAACACACACACACACAAACAACACACACACACACAACACACACACACACACACCGACAACACACACACACACACACACACCGACAACACACACACACACACACCGACAACACACACACACACACACACCGACAACACACACACACACACAGACAACACACACGCACACACACCGACAACACACACACACACACACCGACAACACACACACACCGACAACACACACACACACACACACACCGACAACACACACACACACACCGACAACACACACACACACACACACTGACAACACACACACCCACACACACCGACAACACACACACACACACACACCGACAACACACACCGACAACACACACACACACACACACCGACAACACACACACACACCGACAACACACACACACACACACCGACAACACACACACACACAACACACACACACACACACACCGACAACACACACACACACACACCGACAACACACACACACACCCCGGCAACACACACACACACACCGACAACACACACACACACACACACACCGACAACACACACACACACACACACACACACACACACACACACACACACACACACCGACAACACACACACACACACACACCGACAACACACACACACACAAACAACACACACACACACAACACACACACACACACACCGACAAAACACACACACACACACACACCGACAACACACACACACACACACCGACAACACACACACACACACCGACAACACATTATCACACACACACACCGACAACACACACACACACACACCGACAACACATAAACACACACACACACCGACAACACACACACACACACCGACAACACACACACACACACCGACAACACACCGACAACACACACACCGACAACACACACACACACACCGACAACACACACACACACACACACACACACCGACAACACACACACACACACACCGACAACACACACACACACACACCGACAACACACACACACACCGGCAACACACACACACACACCGACAACACACACACACACACCGACAACACACACACACACACACCGACAACACATAAACACACACACACACCGACAACACACACACACACACACCGACAACACATAAACACACACACACACCGACAACACACACACACACACCGACAACACACACACACACACCGACAACACACCGACAACACACACACACACACACCGACAACACACACACACACACCGACAACACACACACACACACACACACACACCGACAACACACACACACACACACCGACAACACACACACACACACACCGACAACACACACACACACCCCGGCAACACACACACACACACCGACAACACACACACACACACACACCGACAACACACACACACACACACACACACACACACACACACACACACACACACACACACACACCGACAACACACACACACACACACACCGACAACACACACACACACAAACAACACACACACACACAACACACACACACACACACCGACAACACACACACACACACACCGACAACACACACACACACACACCGACAACACACACACACACACCGACAACACACACACACACACACCGACAACACATAAACACACACACACACCGACAACACACACACACACACACCGACAACACATAAACACACACACACACCGACAACACACACACACCGACAACACACACACACACACCGACAACACACCGACAACACACACACACACACCGACAACACACACACACACACCGACAACACACACACACACACACACACACACACCGACAACACACACACACACACACCGACAACACACACACACACACACCGACAACACACACACACACACACACCGACAACACACACACACACACACACCACACACACACACACACACACACACACACACACACCGACAACACACACACACACAAACAACACACACACACACAACACACACACACACACACCGACAACACACACACACACACACCGGCAACACACACACACACACCGACAACACACACACACACACACACACCGACAACACACACACACACACACCGACAACACACACACACACACACACACCGACAACAAACACACACACCGACAACACACACACACACACCGACAACACACACACACACACACACACCGACAACACACACACACACCGACAACACACACACACACACCGACAACACACACAGACACACACAACGACAACACACACACACACACCGACAACACACACACACACACACCGACAACACATAAACACACACACACACCGACAACACACACACACACACACCGACAACACATAAACACACACACACACCGACAACACACACACACACACCGACAACACACACACACACACCGACAACACACCGACAACACACACACACACACACCGACAACACACACACACACACCGACAACACACACACACACACACACACACCGACAACACACACACACACACACCGACAACACACACACACACACACCGACAACACACACACACACCCCGGCAACACACACACACACACCGACAACACACACACACACACACACCGACAACACACACACACACACACACACACACACACACACACACACACACACACACACACACACCGACAACACACACACACACACACCGACAACACACACACACACAAACAACACACACACACACAACACACACACACACACACCGACAACACACACACACACACACCGACAACACACACACACACACACCGACAACACACACACACACACACACACCGACAACACACACACACACACACCGACAACACACACACACACACACCGACAACACACACACACACACCGACAACACACACACACACACAACACACACACACACACCGACAACACACACACACACACACACCGACAACACACACACACACACAGACAACACACACACACACACACCGACAACACACACACACACACACCGACAACACACACACACCGACAACACACACACACACACACACACCGACAACACACACACACACACACCGACAACACACACACACACACACACTGACAACACACACACACACACACACCGACAACACACACACACACACACACCGACAACACACACCGACAACACACACACACACACACACCGACAACACACACACACACCGACAACACACACACACACACACCGACAACACACACACACACAACACACACACACACACACACCGACAACACACACACACACAAACAACACACACACACACAACACACACACACACACACCGACAACACACACACACACACACCGACAACACACACACACACACACCGACAACACACACACACACACCGACAACACACACACACACACCGACAACACATAAACACACACACACACCGACAACCACACACACACACACACCGACAACACATAAACACACACACACACCGACAACACACACACACACACCGACAACACACACACACACACCGACAACACACCGACAACACACACACACACACCGACAACACACACACACACACCGACAACACACACACACACACACACACACACACCGACAACACACACACACACACACCGACAACACACACACACACACACCGACAACACACACACACACACCGGCAACACACACACACACACCGACAACACACACACACACACACACCGACAACACACACACACACACACACACACACACACACACACACACACACACACACCGACAACACACACACACACACACCGACAACACACACACACACAAACAACACACACACACACAACACACACACACACACACCGACAACACACACACACACACACCGGCAACACACACACACACACCGACAACACACACACACACACACACACACCGACAACACACACACACACACACCGACAACACACACACACACACACACACCGACAACAAACACACACACCGACAACACACACACACACACCGACAACACACACACACACACACACACCGACAACACACACACACACCGACAACACACACACACACACCGACAACACACACAGACACACACACCGACAACACACACACACACACCGACAACACACACACACACACACCGACAACACATAAACACACACACACACCGACAACACACACACACACACACCGACAACACATAAACACACACACACACCGACAACACACACACACACACCGACAACACACACACACACACCGACAACACACCGACAACACACACACACACACACCGACAACACACACACACACACCGACAACACACACACACACACACACACACCGACAACACACACACACACACACCGACAACACACACACACACACACCGACAACACACACACACACCCCGGCAACACACACACACACACCGACAACACACACACACACACACACCGACAACACACACACACACACACACACACACACACACACACACACACACACACACACACACACACCGACAACACACACACACACACACACCGACAACACACACACGCACAAACAACACACACACACACAACACACACACACACACACCGACAACACACACACACACACACCGACAACACACACACACACACACCGACAACACACACACACACACACACACCGACAACACACACACACACACACCGACAACACACACACACACACACCGACAACACACACACACACACCGACAACACACACACACACACAACACACACACACACAGCGACAACACACACACACACACACACCGACAACACACACACACACACAGACAACACACACACACACACACCGACAACACACACACACACACACCGACAACACACACACACACACACCGACAACACACACACACACACACACCGACAACACACACACACCGACAACACACACACACACACCGACAACACACACACACACCGACAACACACACACACACACACACCGACAACACACACACACACACACCGACGACACATAAACACACACACACCGACAACACACACACACACACACTGACAACACACACACACACACACCGACAACACACACACACACACACACACACCGACAACAAACACACACACCGACAACACACACACACACACCGACAACACACACACACACACACACACACCGACAACACACACACACACCGACAACACACACACACACCGACAACACACACACACACACCGACAACACACACAGACACACACACCGACAACACACACACACACACACCGACAACACACACACACACACACCGACAACACATAAACACACACACACACCGACAACACACACACACACACACCGACAACACATAAACACACACACACACCGACAACACACACACACACACCGACAACACACACACACACACCGACAACACACCGACAACACACACACACACACCGACAACACACACACACACACCGACAACACACACACACACACACAGACACACCGACAACACACACACACACACACCGACAACACACACACACACACACCGACAACACACACACACACACCGGCAACACACACACACACACCGACAACACACACACACACACACACCGACAACACACACACACACACACACACACACACACACACACACACACACACACACACACACCGACAACACACACACACACACACACCGACAACACACACACACACAAACAACACACACACACACAACACACACACACACACACCGACAACACACACACACACACACCGACAACACACACACACACACCGACAACACACACACACACACACACACCGACAACACACACACACACACACCGACAACACACACACACACACACCGACAACACACACACACACACCGACAACACACACACACACACAACACACACACACACACCGACAACACACACACACACACACACCGACAACACACACACACACACACACACACACACACACACACACACACACACACCGACAACACACACACAGACACGTCGACAACACACACACACACAAACACCAGCAACACACACACACACACCGACAACACACACACACACACACCGACAACAAACACACACACCGACAACACACACACACACACCGACAACACACACACACACACACACACACCGACAACACACACACACACCGACAACACACACACACACCGACAACACACACACACACACCGACAACACACACAGACACACACACCGACAACACACACACACACACACCGACAACACACACACACACACACCGACAACACATAAACACACACACACACCGACAACACACACACACACACCGACAACACATAAACATACACACACACCGACAACACACACACACACACCGACAACACACACACACACACCGACAACACACCGACAACACACACACACCGACAACACACACACACACACCGACAACACACACACACACAGACACACCGACAACACACACACACACACACCGACAACACACACACACACACACCGACAACACACACACACACACACACCGGCAACACACACACACACACCGACAACACACACACACACCGACAACACACACACACACACACACACACACACACACACACACACACACACACACACACACACACACACACACACACCGACAACACACACACACACACACACCGACAACACACACACACACAAACAACACACACACACACAACACACACACACACACACCGACAACACACACACACACACACCGACAACACACACACACACACCGACAACACACACACACACACACACACCGACAACACACACACACACACACCGACAACACACACACACACACACCGACAACACACACACACACCGACAACACACACACACACACAACACACACACACACACCGACAACACACACACACACACACACCGACAACACACACACACACACACACACACACACACACACACACACACACCGACAACACACACACAGACACATCGACAACACACACACACACAAACACCAGCAACACACACACACACACCGACAACACACACACACACACACCGACAACACACACACACACACCGACAACACACACACACACACACACACACACCGACAACACACACACACACACCGACAACACACACACACACACACCGACAACACACACACACACACCGGCAACACACACACACACACCGACAACACACACACACACACCGACAACACACACACACACACACACACACACACACACACACACACACCGACAACACACACACACACACACACCGACAACACACACACACACAAACAACACACACACACACAACACACACACACACACACCGACAACACACACACACACACACCGACAACACACACACACACACCCCGACAACACACACACACACACACACACCGACAACACACACACACACACACCGACAACACACACACACACACACCGACAACACACACACACACACCGACAACACACACACACACACAACACACACACACACACCGACAACACACACACACACACACACCGACAACACACACACACACACACACACACACACACACACACACCCACCGACAACACACACACAGACACATCGACAACACACACACACACAAACACCAGCAACACACACACACACACCGACAACACACACACACACACACCCACAACACACACACACCGACGACACACACACACACACACCGACAACACACACACACACACACCGACAACACACACACACACACACACTGACAACACACACACACACACACCGACAACACACACACACACACACCGACAACACACACACACACACACACACCGACAACACACACACACACACACACCGACTACACACACACACCGACAACACACACACACACACACTCAGACAACACACACACCGACAACACACACACACACAACACACACACACACCGACAACACACACACACCGACAACACACACACACACACACACCGACAACACACACACACATACACACCGACAACACACACACACACCGACAACACACACACACACACACACACACACACACACCGACAACACACACACACACCGACAACACACACACACACACACACTGACAACACACACACACACACCGACAACACACACACACACACACACCGACAACACATAAACACACACACACCGACAACACACACACACACACAGACAACACACACACACACCGACAACACACACACACACACACCGACAACACACACACACCGACAACACACACACACACACACACCGACAACACACACACACACACACCGACAACACACACACACACACACACTGACAACACACACACACACACACACCGACAACACACACACACACACACACCGACAACACACACACACACACACACACACACACACCGACAACACACACACACACCGACAACACACACACACACACACCGACAACACACACACACAACACACACACACACACACCGACAACACACACACACACACACACCGACAACACACACACACACACCGACAACACACACACACACACACCGACAACACACACACACACACCGACAACAGACACACACACACACACCGACAACACACACACACACAAACAACACACACACACACAACACACACACACACACACCGACAACACACACACACAAACACCGACAACACACACACACACACACCGACAACACACACACACACACCGACAACACACACACACACACACCGACAACACACACACACACACACCGACAACACACACACACACACCGACAACACACACACACACAACACACACACACACACCAACAACACACACACACACACCGACAACACACACACACACACACACACACACACACACCGACAACACACACACACACACACACATCGACAAGACACACACACACAAACACCAGCAACACACACACACACACACAGACAACACGCACACACACACACACACCCACAACACACAAACACCGACAACACACACACACACACACACACCGACAACACACACACACACACACCGACAACACACACACACACACACACTGACAACACACACACACACACACCGACAACACACACACACACACACACACACCGACAACACACACACACACACACACCGACAACACACACACACCGACAACACACACACACACACACACTCAGACAACACACACACCGACAACACACACACACACAACACACACACACACCGACAACACACACACACACACACACCGACAACACACACACACACACACCGACAACACACACACACACACCGACAACACACACACACACACCGACAACACACACACACACACCGACAACAGACACACACACACACACCGACAACACACACACACACAAACAACACACACACACAACACACACACACACACACCGACAACACACACACACACACCGACAACACACACACACACACCGACAACACACACACACACACAACACACACACACACACCGACAACACACACACACACACACACCGACAACACACACACACACACACACACACACACCGACAACACACACACACACACATCGACAACACACACACACACAAACACCAGCAACACACACACACACACACAGACAACACACACACACACACCCACAACACACACACACCGACAACACACACACACACA
The DNA here is from genome assembly GCF_965601325.2 of Salmo salar. Lineage (NCBI taxonomy): Eukaryota > Metazoa > Chordata > Actinopteri > Salmoniformes > Salmonidae > Salmo > Salmo salar. Next base: position 37,191 of record NW_027675438.1, read on the forward strand.
CACACACCGACAACACACACACACACACACCGACAACACACACACACACACACACTGACAACACACACACAAACCGACAACACACACACACACCGATAACACACACACACACACACACATACACCGACAACACACACACACACACACCGACAACACACACACACACACACACTGACAACACACACACACACACACCGACAACACACACACACACACCGACAACACACACCGACAACACACACAAACACACACACCGACAACACACACACACACCGACAACACACACACACACACACCGACAACACACACACACACAACACACACACACACACACACACACACACACACACACACACACACACACACACACACACACCGACAACACACACACACACACACACCGACAACACACACACACACACCGACAACACACACACACACACACCGACAACACATAAACACACACACACACCGACAACACACACACACACACACCGACAACACATAAACACACACACACACCGACAACACACACACACACACCGACAACACACACACACACACCGACAACACACCGACAACACACACACACACACCGACAACACACACACACACACCGACAACACACACACACACACACACACACACCGACAACACACACACACACACACCGACAACACACACACACACACACCGACAACACACACACACACACACACTGACAACACACACACACACCGACAACACACACACACACACCGACAACACACACACACACACACACACACACACACACACACACACACACACACACACCGACAACACACACACACACACACACCGACAACACACACACACACAAACAACACACACACACACAACACACACACACACACACCGACAACACACACACACACACACCGGCAACACACACACACACACCGACAACACACACACACACACACACACCGACAACACACACACACACACACCGACAACACACACACACACACACACACCGACAACAAACACACACACCGACAACACACACACACACACCGACAACACACACACACACACACACACCGACAACACACACACACACCGACAACACACACACACACACCGACAACACACACAGACACACACACCGACAACACACAAACACACACCGACAACACACACACACACACACCGACAACACATAAACACACACACACACCGACAACACACACACACACACACCGACAACACATAAACACACACACACACCGACAACACACACACACACACCGACAACACACACACACACACCGACAACACACCGACAACACACACACACACACACCGACAACACACACACACACAGCGACAACACACACACACACACACACACACCGACAACACACACACACACACACCGACAACACACACACACACACACCGACAACACACACACACACCCCGGCAACACACACACACACACACCGACAACACACACACACACACACACCGACAACACACACACACACACACACACACACACACACACACACACACACACACACACACCGACAACACACACACACACACACACACCGACAACACACACACACACACACACCGACAACACACACACACACAAACAACACACACACACACAACACACACACACACACACCGACAACACACACACACACACACCGACAACACACACACACACACCGACAACACACACACACACACACACACCGACAACACACACACACACACACCGACAACACACACACACACACACCGACAACACACACACACACACCGACAACACACACACACACACAACACACACACACACACCGACAACACACACACACACACACACCGACAACACACACACACACACAGACAACACACACACACACACACCGACAACACACACACACACACACCGACAACACACACACACCGACAACACACACACACACACACACACCGACAACACACACACACACACACACCGACAACACACACACACACACACACTGACAACACACACACACACACACACCGACACACACACACACACACACACACCGACAACACACACCGACAACACACACACACACACACACACCGACAACACACACACACACCGACAACACACACACACACCGACAACACACACACACACAACACACACACACACACACACCGACAACACACACACACACACACCGACAACACACACACACACACCGACAACAAACACACACACACCGACAACACACACACACACACACACCGACAACACACACACACACACACACACACACACACACACACACACACACACACACACACACACACACACACACCGACAACACACACACACACACCGACAACACACACACACACAAACAACACACACACACACAACACACACACACACACACCGACAACACACACACACACACACCGACAACACACACACACACACACCGACAACACACACACACACACACACACCGACAACACACACACACACACACCGACAACACACACACACACACACCGACAACACACACACACACACACACACCGACAACACACACACACACACAACACACACACACACCGACAACACACACACACACACACACCGACAACACACACACACACACAGACAACACACACACACACACACCGACAACACACACAACCACACACCGACAACACACACACACCGACAACACACACACACACACACACACCGACATCACACACACACACACACCGACAACACACACACACACACACACTGACAACACACACACACACACACACCGACAACACACACACACACACACACCGACAACACACACCGACAACACACACACACACACACACCGACAACACACACACACACCGACAACACACACACACACACACCGACAACACACACACACACAACACACACACACACACACACCGACAACACACACACACACACACCGACAACACACACACACACACCGACAACACACACACACACACCGACAACACACACACACACACCGACAACAGACACACACACACACACCGACAACACACACACACACACACCGACAACACACACACACACACACCGACAACACACACACACCGACAACACAGACACACACACACCGACAACACACACACACCGAAAACACACACACACACACCGACAACACACACACACACACACACACCGACAACACACACACACACACACACACCGACAACACACACACACACACACACTGACAACACACACACACACACACACACCGACAACACACACACACACACACCGACAACACACACACACACACACACCGACAACACACACACACCGACAACACACACACACACACCGACAACACACACACACACCGACAACACACACACACACACACACCGACAACACACACACACACCGACGACACATAAACACACACACACCGACAACACACACACACACACACTGACAACACACACACACACACACCGACAACACACACACACACACACACACCGACAACAAACACACACACCGACAACACACACACACACACCGACAACACACACACACACACACACACACACCGACAACACACACACACACCGACAACACACACACACACCGACAACACACACACACACACCGACAACACACACAGACACACACACCGACAACACACACACACACACACCGACAACACACACACACACACACACCGACAACACATAAACACACACACACACCGACAACACACACACACACACACCGACAACACATAAACACACACACACACCGACAACACACACACACACACCGACAACACACACACACACACCGACAACACACCGACAACACACACACACACACCGACAACACACACACACACACCGACAACACACACACACACACACAGACACACCGACAACACACACACACACACACCGACAACACACACACACACACACCGACAACACACACACACACACCGGCAACACACACACACCGACAACACACACACACACACACACCGACAACACACACACACACACACACACACACACACACACACACACACACACACACACACACACACCGACAACACACACACACACACACACCGACAACACACACACACACAAACAACACACACACACACAACACACACACACACACACCGACAACACACACACACACACACCGACAACACACACACACACACCGACAACACACACACACACACACACCGACAACACACACACACACACACCGACAACACACACACACACACACCGACAACACACACACACACACCGACAACACACACACACACACAACACACACACACACACCGACAACACACACACACACACACACCGACAACACACACACACACACACACACACACACACACACACACACACACACCGACAACACACACACAGACACATCGACAACACACACACACACAAACACCAGCAACATACACACACACACCGACAACACACACACACACACACCGACAACACACACACACACACCGACAACACACACACACACACACACACACACCGACAACACACACACACACACCGACAACACACACACACACACACCGACAACACACACACACACACCGGCAACACACACACACACACCGACAACACACACACACACACCGACAACACACACACACACACACACACACACACACACACACACACACACACACACACACCGACAACACACACACACACACACACCAACAACACACACACACACAAACAACACACACACACACAACACACACACACACACACCGACAACACACACACACACACACCGACAACACACACACACACACCCCGACAACACACACACACACACACACACCGACAACACACACACACACACACCGACAACACACACACACACACACCGACAACACACACACACACACCGACAACACACACACACACACAACACACACACACACACCGACAACACACACACACACACACACCGACAACACACACACACACACACACACACACACACACACACACCCACCGACAACACACACACAGACACATCGACAACACACACACACACAAACACCAGCAACACACACACACACACCGACAACACACACACACACACACCCACAACACACACACACCGACAACACACACACACACACACCGACAACACACACACACACACACCGACAACACACACACACACACACTGACAACACACACACACACACACCGACAACACACACACACACACACCGACAACACACACACACACACACACACCGACAACACACACACACACACACACCGACTACACACACACACCGACAACACACACACACACACACTCAGACAACACACACACCGACAACACACACACACACAACACACACACACACCGACAACACACACACACCGACAACACACACACACACACACACCGACAACACACACACACATACACACCGACAACACACACACACACCGACAACACACACACACACACACACACACACACCGACAACACACACACACACCGACAACACACACACACACACACCGACAACACACACACACACACCGACAACACACACACACACACACACCGACAACACATAAACACACACACACCGACAACACACACACACACACAGACAACACACACACACACCGACAACACACACACACACACACCGACAACACACACACACCGACAACACACACACACACACACACCGACAACACACACACACACACACCGACAACACACACACACACACACACTGACAACACACACACACACACACCGACAACACACACACACACACACACCGACAACACACACACACACACACACACACACCGACAACACACACACACACCGACAACACACACACACACACACACCGACAACACACACACACACAACACACACACACACACACCGACAACACACACACACACACACCGACAACACACACACACACACCGACAACACACACACACACCGACAACACACACACACACACCGACAACAGACACACACACACACACCGACAACACACACACACACAAACAACACACACACACACAACACACACACACACACACCGACAACACACACACACAAACACCGACAACACACACACACACACACCGACAACACACACACACACACACACCGACAACACACACACACACACACCGACAACACACACACACACACACCGACAACACACACACACACAACACACACACACCGACAACACACACACACACACCGACAACACACACACACACACACACACACACACACACACACACCGACAACACACACACACACACACATCGACAAGACACACACACACAAACACCAGCAACACACACACACACACACAGACAACACGCACACACACACCCACAACACACAAACACCGACAACACACACACACACACACACACCGACAACACACACACACACACACCGACAACACACACACACACACACACTGACAACACACACACACACACACCGACAACACACACACACACACACACCGACAACACACACACACACACACACACACACCGACAACACACACACACACACACACCGACAACACACACACACCGACAACACACACACACACACACACTCAGACAACACACACACCGACAACACACACACACACAACACACACACACACCGACAACACACACACACACACACACCGACAACACACACACACACACACCGACAACACACACACACCGACAACACACACACACACACCGACAACACACACACACACACCGACAACAGACACACACACACACACCGACAACACACACACACACAAACAACACACACACACAACACACACACACACACACCGACAACACACACACACACACACCGACAACACACACACACACCGACAACACACACACACACACACCGACAACACACACACACACACCGACAACACACACACACACCGACAACACACACACACACACCGACAACACACACACACACACAACACACACACACACACCGACAACACACACACACACACACACCGACAACACACACACACACACACACACACACACACACACACCGACAACACACACACACACACATCGACAACACACACACACACACAAACACCAGCAACACACACACACACACACACAGACAACACACACACACACACCCACAACACACACACAGCGACAACACACACACACACACACACACCGACAACACACACACACACACACCGACAACACACACACACACACACACTGACAACACACACACAAACCGACAACACACACACACACACACCGATAACACACACACACACACATACACCGACAACACACACACACACACACCGACAACACACACACACACACACACTGACAACACACACACACACACACCGACAACACACACACACACACCGACAACACACACCGACAACACACACAAACACACACACCGACAACACACACACACACCGACAACACACACACACACACACCGACAACACACACACACACACACACACACACACACACACACACACACACACACACACACACACACACACACACACACACACACACCGACAACACACACACACACACACACCGACAACACACACACACACACCGACAACACACACACACACACACCGACAACACATAAACACACACACACACCGACAACACACACACACACACACCGACAACACATAAACACACACACACACCGACAACACACACACACACACCGACAACACACACACACACACCGACAACACACCGACAACACACACACACACACCGACAACACACACACACACACCGACAACACACACACACACACACACACACACCGACAACACACACACACACACACCGACAACACACACACACACACACCGACAACACACACACACACACACACTGACAACACACACACACACACCGACAACACACACACACACACCGACAACACACACACACACACACACACACACACACACACACACACACACACACCGACAACACACACACACACACACACCGACAACACACACACACACAAACAACACACACACACACAACACACACACACACACACCGACAACACACACACACACACACCGGCAACACACACACACACACCGACAACACACACACACACACACACACCGACAACACACACACACACACACCGACAACACACACACACACACACACACCGACAACAAACACACACACCGACAACACACACACACACACCGACAACACACACACACACACACCGACAACACACACACACACCGACAACACACACACACACACCGACAACACACACAGACACACACACCGACAACACACACACACACACCGACAACACACACACACACAACACACACACACACACACACACCGACAACACACACACACACACACCGACAACACACACACACACACCGACAACACACACACACACACACCGACAACACACACACACACACCGACAACAGACACACACACACACACCGACAACACACACACACACACACCGACAACACACACACACACACACCGACAACACACACACACCGACAACACAGACACACACACACCGACAACACACACACACCGAAAACACACACACACACACCGACAACACACACACACACACACACCGACAACACACACACACACACACACACACCGACAACACACACACACACACACACTGACAACACACACACACACACACACACCGATAACACACACACACACACACCGACAACACACACACACACACACACCGACAACACACACACACCGACAACACACACACACACACCGACAACACACACACACACCGACAACACACACACACACACACACCGACAACACACACACACACCGACGACACATAAACACACACACACCGACAACACACACACACACCGACAACACACACACACACACACACACCGACAACACACACACACACAACACACACACACACACACCGACAACACACACACACACACACCGACAACACACACACACACACCGACAACACACACACACACACACCGACAACACACACACACACACCAACAACAGACACACACACACACACCGACAACACACACACACACAAACAACACACACACACACAACACACACACACACACACCGACAACACACACACACAAACACCGACAACACACACACACACACACCGACAACACACACACACACACACCGACAACACACACACACACACACCGACAACACACACACACACACACCGACAACACACACACACACACCGACAACACACACACACACAACACACACACACACACCGACAACACACACACACACACCGACAACACACACACACACACACACACACACACACACACCGACAACACACACACACACACATCGACAAGACACACACACACAAACACCAGCAACACACACACACACAGACAACACGCACACACACACCCACAACACACAAACACCGACAACACACACACACACACACACACCGACAACACACACACACACACACACCGACAACACACACACACACACACACTGACAACACACACACACACACACCGACAACACACACACACACACACACCGACAACACACACACACACACACACACACACCGACAACACACACACACACACACACCGACAACACACACACACCGACAACACACACACACACACACACTCAGACAACACACACACCGACAACACACACACACACAACACACACACACACCGACAACACACACACACACACACACCGACAACACACACACACACACACCGACAACACACACACACACACCGACAACACACACACACACACCGACAACACACACACACACACCGACAACAGACACACACACACACACCGACAACACACACACACACAAACAACACACACACACAACACACACACACACACACCGACAACACACACACACACACACACACCGACAACACACACACACACCGACAACACACACACACACACACCGACAACACACACACACACACCGACAACACACACACACACACACCGACAACACACACACACACACCGACAACACACACACACACACAACACACACACACACACCGACAACACACACACACACACACACCGACAACACACACACACACACACACACACACACACACACACACCGACAACACACACACACACACATCGACAACACACACACACACAAACACCAGCAACACACACACACACACACAGACAACACACACACACACACCCACAACACACACACACCGACAACACACACACACACACACACACACCGACAACACACACACACACACACCGACAACACACACACACACACACACTGACAACACACACACAAACCGACAACACACACACACACACACCGATAACACACACACACACACACACACACACACATACACCGACAACACACACACACACACACCGACAACACACACACACACACACACTGACAACACACACACACACACACCGACAACACACACACACACACCGACAACACACACCGACAACACACACAATCACACACACCGACAACACACACACACACCGACAACACACACACACACACACCGACAACACACACACACACAACACACACACACACACACACACACACACACACACACACACACACACACACACACACCGACAACACACACACACACACACACCGACAACACACACACACACAAACAACACACACACACACAACACACACACACACACACCGACAACACACACACACACACACCGACAACACACACACACACACCCCGACAACACACACACACACACACACACCGACAACACACACACACACACACCGACAACACACACACACACACACCGACAACACACACACACACACCGACAACACACACACACACACAACACACACACACACACCGACAACACACACACACACACACACCGACAACACACACACACACACACACACACACACACACACACACCCACCGACAACACACACACAGACACATCGACAACACACACACACACAAACACCAGCAACACACACACACACACCGACAACACACACACACACACACCCACAACACACACACACCGACAACACACACACACACACACCGACAACACACACACACACACACCGACAACACACACACACACACACTGACAACACACACACACACACACCGACAACACACACACACACACACCGACAACACACACACACACACACACACCGACAACACACACACACACACACACCGACTACACACACACACCGACAACACACACACACACACACTCAGACAACACACACACCGACAACACACACACACACAACACACACACACACCGACAACACACACACACCGACAACACACACACACACACACACCGACAACACACACACACATACACACCGACAACACACACACACACCGACAACACACACACACACACACACACACACACCGACAACACACACACACACCGACAACACACACACACACACACCGACAACACACACACACACACCGACAACACACACACACACACACACCGACAACACATAAACACACACACACCGACAACACACACACACACACAGACAACACACACACACACCGACAACACACACACACACACACCGACAACACACACACACCGACAACACACACACACACACACACCGACAACACACACACACACACACCGACAACACACACACACACACACACTGACAACACACACACACACACACCGACAACACACACACACACACACACCGACAACACACACACACACACACACACACACCGACAACACACACACACACCGACAACACACACACACACACACACCGACAACACACACACACACAACACACACACACACACACCGACAACACACACACACACACACCGACAACACACACACACACACCGACAACACACACACACACCGACAACACACACACACACACCGACAACAGACACACACACACACACCGACAACACACACACACACAAACAACACACACACACACAACACACACACACACACACCGACAACACACACACACAAACACCGACAACACACACACACACACACCGACAACACACACACACACACACACCGACAACACACACACACACACACCGACAACACACACACACACACACCGACAACACACACACACACAACACACACACACCGACAACACACACACACACACCGACAACACACACACACACACACACACACACACACACACACACCGACAACACACACACACACACACATCGACAAGACACACACACACAAACACCAGCAACACACACACACACACACAGACAACACGCACACACACACCCACAACACACAAACACCGACAACACACACACACACACACACACCGACAACACACACACACACACACCGACAACACACACACACACACACACTGACAACACACACACACACACACCGACAACACACACACACACACACACCGACAACACACACACACACACACACACACACCGACAACACACACACACACACACACCGACAACACACACACACCGACAACACACACACACACACACACTCAGACAACACACACACCGACAACACACACACACACAACACACACACACACCGACAACACACACACACACACACACCGACAACACACACACACACACACCGACAACACACACACACCGACAACACACACACACACACCGACAACACACACACACACACCGACAACAGACACACACACACACACCGACAACACACACACACACAAACAACACACACACACAACACACACACACACACACCGACAACACACACACACACACACCGACAACACACACACACACCGACAACACACACACACACACACCGACAACACACACACACACACCGACAACACACACACACACCGACAACACACACACACACACCGACAACACACACACACACACAACACACACACACACACCGACAACACACACACACACACACACCGACAACACACACACACACACACACACACACACACACACACCGACAACACACACACACACACATCGACAACACACACACACACACAAACACCAGCAACACACACACACACACACACAGACAACACACACACACACACCCACAACACACACACAGCGACAACACACACACACACACACACACCGACAACACACACACACACACACCGACAACACACACACACACACACACTGACAACACACACACAAACCGACAACACACACACACACACACCGATAACACACACACACACACATACACCGACAACACACACACACACACACCGACAACACACACACACACACACACTGACAACACACACACACACACACCGACAACACACACACACACACCGACAACACACACCGACAACACACACAAACACACACACCGACAACACACACACACACCGACAACACACACACACACACACCGACAACACACACACACACAACACACACACACACACACACACACACACACACACACACACACACACACACACACACACACACACACCGACAACACACACACACACACACACCGACAACACACACACACACACCGACAACACACACACACACACACCGACAACACATAAACACACACACACACCGACAACACACACACACACACACCGACAACACATAAACACACACACACACCGACAACACACACACACACACCGACAACACACCGACAACACACACACACACACCGACAACACACACACACACACCGACAACACACACACACACACACACACACACCGACAACACACACACACACACACCGACAACACACACACACACACACCGACAACACACACACACACACACACTGACAACACACACACACACACCGACAACACACACACACACACCGACAACACACACACACACACACACACACACACACACACACACACACACACACCGACAACACACACACACACACACACCGACAACACACACACACACAAACAACACACACACACACAACACACACACACACACACCGACAACACACACACACACACACCGGCAACACACACACACACACCGACAACACACACACACACACACACACCGACAACACACACACACACACACCGACAACACACACACACACACACACACCGACAACAAACACACACACCGACAACACACACACACACACCGACAACACACACACACACACACCGACAACACACACACACACCGACAACACACACACACACACCGACAACACACACAGACACACACACCGACAACACACACACACACACCGACAACACACACACACACAACACACACACACACACACACACCGACAACACACACACACACACACCGACAACACACACACACACACCGACAACACACACACACACACACCGACAACACACACACACACACCGACAACAGACACACACACACACACCGACAACACACACACACACACACCGACAACACACACACACACACACCGACAACACACACACACCGACAACACAGACACACACACACCGACAACACACACACACCGAAAACACACACACACACACCGACAACACACACACACACACACACCGACAACACACACACACACACACACACACCGACAACACACACACACACACACACTGACAACACACACACACACACACACACCGATAACACACACACACACACACCGACAACACACACACACACACACACCGACAACACACACACACCGACAACACACACACACACACCGACAACACACACACACACCGACAACACACACACACACACACACCGACAACACACACACACACCGACGACACATAAACACACACACACCGACAACACACACACACACCGACAACACACACACACACACACACACCGACAACACACACACACACAACACACACACACACACACCGACAACACACACACACACACACCGACAACACACACACACACACCGACAACACACACACACACACACCGACAACACACACACACACACCAACAACAGACACACACACACACACCGACAACACACACACACACAAACAACACACACACACACAACACACACACACACACACCGACAACACACACACACAAACACCGACAACACACACACACACACACCGACAACACACACACACACACACCGACAACACACACACACACACACCGACAACACACACACACACACACCGACAACACACACACACACACCGACAACACACACACACACAACACACACACACACACCGACAACACACACACACACACCGACAACACACACACACACACACACACACACACACACACCGACAACACACACACACACACATCGACAAGACACACACACACAAACACCAGCAACACACACACACACAGACAACACGCACACACACACCCACAACACACAAACACCGACAACACACACACACACACACACACCGACAACACACACACACACACACACCGACAACACACACACACACACACACTGACAACACACACACACACACACCGACAACACACACACACACACACACCGACAACACACACACACACACACACACACACCGACAACACACACACACACACACACCGACAACACACACACACCGACAACACACACACACACACACACTCAGACAACACACACACCGACAACACACACACACACAACACACACACACACCGACAACACACACACACACACACACCGACAACACACACACACACACACCGACAACACACACACACACACCGACAACACACACACACACACCGACAACACACACACACACACCGACAACAGACACACACACACACACCGACAACACACACACACACAAACAACACACACACACAACACACACACACACACACCGACAACACACACACACACACACACACCGACAACACACACACACACCGACAACACACACACACACACACCGACAACACACACACACACACCGACAACACACACACACACACACCGACAACACACACACACACACCGACAACACACACACACACACAACACACACACACACACCGACAACACACACACACACACACACCGACAACACACACACACACACACACACACACACACACACACACCGACAACACACACACACACACATCGACAACACACACACACACAAACACCAGCAACACACACACACACACACAGACAACACACACACACACACCCACAACACACACACACCGACAACACACACACACACACACACACACCGACAACACACACACACACACACCGACAACACACACACACACACACACTGACAACACACACACAAACCGACAACACACACACACACACACCGATAACACACACACACACACACACACACACACATACACCGACAACACACACACACACACACCGACAACACACACACACACACACACTGACAACACACACACACACACACCGACAACACACACACACACACCGACAACACACACCGACAACACACACAATCACACACACCGACAACACACACACACACCGACAACACACACACACACACACCGACAACACACACACACACAACACACACACACACACACACACACACACACACACACACACACACACACACACACACACACACACACACCGACAACACACACACACACACACACACCGACAACACACACACACACACCGACAACACACACACACACACACCGACAACACATAAACACACACACACACCGACAACACACACACACACACACCGACAACACATAAACACACACACACACCGACAACACACACACACACACCGACAACACACACACACACACCGAC
Organism: Salmo salar; assembly: GCF_965601325.2. Taxonomy (NCBI): domain Eukaryota; kingdom Metazoa; phylum Chordata; class Actinopteri; order Salmoniformes; family Salmonidae; genus Salmo; species Salmo salar. The sequence continues at coordinate 54,372 of NW_027675438.1, forward strand.
AACACACCGACAACACACACACACACACCGACAACACACACACACACACCGACAACACACACACACACACACACACACACCGACAACACACACACACAAACACCGACAACACACACACACACACACCGACAACACACACACACACACACACTGACAACACACACACACACACACCGACAACACACACACACACACCGACAACACACACACACACACACACACACACACACACACACACCGACAACACACACACACACACACACCGACAACACACACACACACAAACAACACACACACACACAACACACACACACACACACCGACAACACACACACACACACACCGGCAACACACACACACACACCGACAACACACACACACACACACACACCGACAACACACACACACACACACCGACAACACACACACACACACACACACCGACAACAAACACACACACCGACAACACACACACACACACCGACAACACACACACACACACACACACCGACAACACACACACACACCGACAACACACACACACACACCGACAACACACACAGACACACACACCGACAACACACACACACACACCGACAACACACACACACACACACCGACAACACATA
>NW_027675438.1:60000-110000 GCF_965601325.2 Salmo salar
CACCGACAACACACACACACACACACCGACAACACACACACACACACCGGCAACACACACACACACACCGACAACACACACACACACACACACCGACAACACACACACACACACACACACACACACACACACACACACACACACACACACCGACAACACACACACACACACACACCGACAACACACACACACACAAACAACACACACACACACAACACACACACACACACACACCGACAACACACACACACACACACCGACAACACACACACACACACCGACAACACACACACACACACACACACCGACAACACACACACACACACACCGACAACACACACACACACACACCGACAACACACACACACACACCGACAACACACACACACACACAACACACACACACACACCGACAACACACACACACACACACACCGACAACACACACACACACACACACACACACACACACACACACACAAACCGACAACACACACACAGACACATCGACAACACACACACACACAAACACCAGCAACACACACACACACACACCGACAACACACACACACACACACCGACAACACACACACACACACCGACAACACACACACACACACACACACACACCGACAACACACACACACACACCGACAACACACACACACACACACCGACAACACACACACACACACCGGCAACACACACACACACACCGACAACACACACACACACACCGACAACACACACACACACACACACACACACACACACACCGACAACACACACACACACACACACCGACAACACACACACACACAAACAACACACACACACACAACACACACACACACACACCGACAACACACACACACACACACCGACAACACACACACACACACCCCGACAACACACACACACACACACACACCGACAACACACACACACACACACCGACAACACACACACACACACACCGACAACACACACACACACACCGACAACACACACACACACACAACACACACACACACACCGACAACACACACACACACACACACACCGACAACACACACACACACACACACACACACACACACACACCCACCGACAACACACACACAGACACATCGACAACACACACACACACAAACACCAGCAACACACACACACACACCGACAACACACACACACACACACCCACAACACACACACCGACAACACACACACACACACACCGACAACACACACACACACACCGACAACACACACACACACACACACTGACAACACACACACACACCGACAACACACACACACACACACCGACAACACACACACACACACACACACCGACAACACACACACACACACACACCGACTACACACACACACCGACAACACACACACACACACAGTCAGACCACACACACACCGACAACACACACACACACAACACACACACACACCGACAACACACACACACCGACAACACACACACACACACACACCGACAACACACACACACATACACACCGACAACACACACACACACCGACAACACACACACACACACACACACACACACACACCGACAACACACACACACACCGACAACACACACACACACACACCGACAACACACACACACACACCGACAACACACACACACACACACACCGACAACACATAAACACACACACACCGACAACACACACACACACACAGACAACACACACACACACCGACAACACACACACACACACACCGACAACACACACACACCGACAACACACACACACACACACACCGACAACACACACACACACACACCGACAACACACACACACACACACACTGACAACACACACACACACACACCGACAACACACACACACACACACACCGACAACACACACACACACACACACACACACACACCGACAACACACACACACACCGACAACACACACACACACACACCGACAACACACACACACACAACACACACACACACACACCGACAACACACACACACACACACCGACAACACACACACACACACCGACAACACACACACACACACCGACAACACACACACACACACCGACAACAGACACACACACACACACCGACAACACACACACACACAAACAACACACACACACACAACACACACACACACACACCGACAACACACACACACAAACACCGACAACACACACACACACACACCGACAACACACACACACACACACCGACAACACACACACACACACACCGACAACACACACACACACACACCGACAACACACACACACACACCGACAACACACACACACACACAACACACACACACACACCGACAACACACACACACACACCGACAACACACACACACACACACACACACACACACACCGACAACACACACACACACACATCGACAAGACACACACACACAAACACCAGCAACACACACACACACACACAGACAACACGCACACACACACCCACAACACACAAACACCGACAACACACACACACACACACACACCGACAACACACACACACACACACCGACAACACACACACACACACACACTGACAACACACACACACACACACACCGACAACACACACACACACACACACCGACAACACACACACACACACACACACACACACCGACAACACACACACACACACACACCGACAACACACACACACCGACAACACACACACACACACACTCAGACAACACACACACCGACAACACACACACACACAACACACACACACACCGACAACACACACACACACACACACCGACAACACACACACACACACACCGACAACACACACACACACACCGACAACACACACACACACACCGACAACACACACACACACACCGACAACAGACACACACACACACACCGACAACACACACACACACAAACAACACACACACACAACACACACACACACACACCGACAACACACACACACACACACACACCGACAACACACACACACACCGACAACACACACACACACACACCGACAACACACACACACACACCGACAACACACACACACACACACCGACAACACACACACACACACCGACAACACACACACACACACAACACACACACACACACCGACAACACACACACACACACACACCGACAACACACAAACACACACACACACACACACACCGACAACACACACACACACACATCGACAACACACACACACACAAACACCAGCAACACACACACACACACACAGACAACACACACACACACACCCACAACACACACACACCGACAACACACACACACACACACACACCGACAACACACACACACACACACCGACAACACACACACACACACACACTGACAACACACACACAAACCGACAACACACACACACACACACCGATAACACACACACACACACACACATACACCGACAACACACACACACACACACCGACAACACACACACACACACACACTGACAACACACACACACACACACCGACAACACACACACACACACCGACAACACACACCGGCAACACACACAAACACACACACCGACAACACACACACACACCGACAACACACACACACACACACCGACAACACACACACACACAACACACACACACACACACCGACAACACACACACACACACACCGACAACACACACACACACACCGACAACACACACACACACACACCGACAACACACACACACACACCGACAACAGACACACACACACACACCGACAACACACACACACACACACCGACAACACACACACACACACACACCGACAACACACACACACCGACAACACAGACACACACACACCGACAACACACACACACACACACCGAAAACACACACACACACACACACACACACACCGACAACACACACACACACACACACACACCGACAACACACACACACACACACACACCGACAACACACACACACACACACACACCGACAACACACACACACACACCGACAACACACACACACACCGACAACACACACACACACACACACCGACAACACACACACACACACACCGACAACACATAAACACACACACACCGACAACACACACACACACACACTGACAACACACACACACACACACCGACAACACACACACACACACACACACCGACAACAAACACACACACCGACAACACACACACACACACCGACAACACACACACACACACACACACACCGACAACACACACACACACCGACAACACACACACACACCGACAAAACACACACACACACCGACAACACACACACACACACACACCGACAACACACACACACACACCGACAACACACACACACACACACCGACAACACATAAACACACACACACACCGACAACACACACACACACACACCGACAACACATAAACACACACACACACCGACAACACACACACACACACCGACAACACACACACACACACACCGACAACACACCGATAACACACACACACACACACCGACAACACACACACACACACCGACAACACACACACACACACACACACACCGACAACACACACACACACCGACAACACACACACACACACACACACCGACAACACACACACACACACCGGCAACACACACACACACACCGACAACACACACAGACACACACACACCGACAACACACACACACACACCGACAACACACACACACACAAACAACACACACACACACAACACACACACACACACACCGACAACACACACACACACACACCGACAACACACACACACCGACAACACACACACACACACACACACACCGACAACACACACACACACACACCGACAACACACACACACACACCGACAACACATAAACACACACACACACCGACAACACACACACACACACACACCGACAACACATAAACACACACACACACCGACAACACACACACACACACCGACAACACACACACACACACCGACAACACACCGATAACACACACACACACACACCGACAACACACACACACACACCGACAACACACACACACACACACACACCGACAACACACACACACACACACCGACAACACACACACACACACACCGACAACACACACACACACACACCGACAACACACACACACACACAACACACACACACACACCGACAACACACACACACACACACACCGACAACACACACACACACACACACACACACACACACACACACCGACAACACACACACACACACACACACACACACACACACACACACCGACAACACACACACAGACACATCGACAACACACACACACACAAACACCAGCAACACACACACACACACCGACAACACACACACACACACACCCACAACACACACACACCGACAACACACACACACACACACCGACAACACACACACACACACACCGACAACACACATACACACACACACTGACAACACACACACACACACACCGACAACACACACACACACACACCGACAACACACACACACACACACACACTCAGACAACACACACACCGACAACACACACACACACAACACACACACACACCGACAACACACACACACACACACACACACACACACCGACAACACACACACACACCGACAACACACACACACACACACCGACAACACATAAACACACACACACCGACAACACACACACACACACCGACAACACACACACACACACACCGACAACACACACACACCGACAACACACACACACACACACACACCAACAACACACACACACATACACCGACAACACACACACACACACACACTGACAACACACACACACACACACCGACAACACACACACACACACACACACACACACCGACAACACACACACACACACCGACAACACACACACACACACACCGACAACACACACACACACACCGACAACAGACACACACACACACACCGACAACACACACACACACACACCGACAACACACACACACACACACACCGACAACACACACACACCGACAACACAGACACACACACACCGACAACACACACACACACACACCGAAAACACACACACACACACACACACACACACCGACAACACACACACACACACACACACACCGACAACACACACACACACACACACACCGACAACACACACACACACACACACACCGACAACACACACACACACACCGACAACACACACACACACCGACAACACACACACACACACACACCGACAACACACACACACACACACCGACAACACATAAACACACACACACCGACAACACACACACACACACACTGACAACACACACACACACACACCGACAACACACACACACACACACACACCGACAACAAACACACACACCGACAACACACACACACACACCGACAACACACACACACACACACACACACCGACAACACACACACACACCGACAACACACACACACACCGACAAAACACACACACACACCGACAACACACACACACACACACACCGACAACACACACACACACACCGACAACACACACACACACACACCGACAACACATAAACACACACACACACCGACAACACACACACACACACACCGACAACACATAAACACACACACACACCGACAACACACACACACACACCGACAACACACACACACACACACCGACAACACACCGATAACACACACACACACACACCGACAACACACACACACACACCGACAACACACACACACACACACACACACCGACAACACACACACACACCGACAACACACACACACACACACACACCGACAACACACACACACACACCGGCAACACACACACACACACCGACAACACACACAGACACACACACACCGACAACACACACACACACACCGACAACACACACACACACAAACAACACACACACACACACACACACACACACACACACCGACAACACACACACACACACACCGACAACACACACACACCGACACACACACACACACACACACACACACCGACAACACACACACACACACACCGACAACACACACACACACACCGACAACACACAAACACACACACACACCGACAACACACACACACACACACACCGACAACACACAAACACACACACACACCGACAACACACACACACACACCGACAACACACACACACACACCGACAACACACCGACAACACACACACACACACACCGACAACACACACACACACACCGACAACACACACACACACACACACACCGACAACACACACACACACACACCGACAACACACACACACACACACCGACAACACACACACACACACACCGACAACACACACACACACACAACACACACACACACACCGACAACACACACACACACACACACCGACAACACACACACACACACACACACACACACACACACACACCGACAACACACACACACACACACACACACACACACACACACACACCGACAACACACACACACACACATCGACAACACACACACACACAAACACCAGCAACACACACACACACACCGACAACACACACACACACACACCCACAACACACACACACCGACACACACACACACACACACCGACAACACACACACACACACACCGACAACACACACACACACACACTGACAACACACACACACACACACCGACAACACACACACACACACACCGACAACACACACACACACACACACACTCAGACAACACACACACCGACACACACACACACACACAACACACACACACACCGACACACACACACACACACACACACACACACACACCGACAACACACACACACACCGACAACACACACACACACACACCGACAACACATAAACACACACACACCGACAACACACACACACACACCGACAACACACACACACACACACCGACAACACACACACACCGACAACACACACACACACACACACACCAACAACACACACACACATACACCGACAACACACACACACACACACACTGACAACACACACACACACACACCGACAACACACACACACACACACACACACACACCGACAACACACAAACACACCGACAACATACACACACACACACACCAACAACACACACACACACACACCGAAAACACACACACACACACACCGACAACACACACACACACACACACCGACAACACACACACACACACACACCGACAACACACACACACACACACACTGACAACACACACACACACACACCGACAACACACACACACACCGACAACACACACACACACACACACACCGACAACACACACACACCGACAACACACACACACACACCGACAACACACACACACACCGACAACACACACACACACACACTGACAACACACACACACACACACCGACAACACACACACACACACACCGACAACACACACACACACCGACAACACACACACACACACCGGCAACACACACACACACACACACACACCGACAACACACACACACACCGACAACACACACACACACCGACAACACACACACACACACCGACAACACACACACACACACACACACATCGACAACACACACACACACCGACAACACACACACACACACACCGACAACACACACACACACACCGGCAACACACACACACACACCGACAACACACACACACACACACACCGACAACACACACACACACACACACACACACACACACACACACACACACACACACACACACACACACACACACACACACACACACCGACAACACACACACACACAAACAACACACACACACACAACACACACACACACACACCGACAACACACACACACACACACACACCGACAACACACACACACACACACCGACAACACACACACACACACCGACAACACACACACACACACACCGACAACACACACACACACACACCGACAACACACACACACACACCGACAACACACACACACACACAACACACACACACACACCGACAACACACACACACACACCGACAACACACACACACACACACACACACACACACACACACCGACAACACACACACACACCGACAACACACACACACACACCGACAACACACACACACACACACACCGACAACACACACACACACACACACCGACAACACACACACACACACACCGACAACACACACACACACCGACAACACACACACACACACACACACCGACAACACACACACACCGACAACACACACACACACACCGACACACACACACACACACCGACAACACACACACACACACACTGACAACACACACACACACACACCGACAACACACACACACACACACCGACAACACACACACACACCGACAACACACACACACACACCGACAACACACACACACACACACACACACCGACAACACACACACACACCGACAACACACACACACACCGACAACACACACACACACACCGACAACACACACACACACACACACACATCGACAACACACACACACACCGACAACACACACACACACACACCGACAACACACACACACACACCGACAACACACACACACACACCGACAACACACACACACACACACACCGACAACACACACACACACACACACACACACACACACACACACACACACACACACACACACACACACACACACACACACACACACACCGACAACACACACACACACAAACAACACACACACACACAACACACACACACACACACCGACAACACACACACACACACACACACCGACAACACACACACACACACACCGACAACACACACACACACACCGACAACACACACACACACACACCGACAACACACACACACACACACCGACAACACACACACACACACCGACAACACACACACACACACAACACACACACACACACCGACAACACACACACACACACCGACAACACACACACACACACACACACACACACACACACACCGACAACACACACACACACCGACAACACACACACACACACCGACAACACACACACACACACACACACACCGACAACACACACACACACCGACAACACACACACACACACACCGACAACACACACACACACACCGACAACACACACACACACACCGACAACACACACACACACACCGACACACACACACACACACACACACACACACACACACACACACACACACACACACCGACAACACACACACACACAAACAACACACACACACACAACACACACACACACACACCGACAACACACACACACACACACACCGACAACACACACACACACACACCGACAACACACACACACACACACCGACAACACACACACACACACACCGACAACACACACACACACACACCGACAACACACACACACACACACACACACACACACACCGACAACACACACACACACACCGACAACAACACACACACACACACCGACAACACACACACACACACACCGACAACACACACACACACACACCGACAACACACACACACACACACACCGACAACACACACACACACACACACCGACAACACACACACACACACACACTGACAACACACACACACACACACCGACAACACACACACACACCGACAACACACACACACACACACACACCGACAACACACACACACCGACAACACACACACACACACACGACAACACACACACACACCGACAACACACACACACACACACCGACAACACACACACACACACACCGACAACACACACACACACACACCGACAACACACACACACACCGACAACACACACACACACACCGCACACACACACACACACACACACACCGACAACACACACACACACCGACAACACACACACACACCGACAACACACACACACACACCGACAACACACACACACACACACACACACGACAACACACACACACACCGACAACACACACACACACACACCGACAACACACACACACACACCGACAACACACACACACACACCGACAACACACACACACACACACACCGACAACACACACACACACACACACACACACACACACACACACACACACACACACACACACACACACACACACACACACACACCGACAACACACACACACACACACACACACACACACACACACACACACACACACACACACACCGACAACACACACACACACACACACACCGACAACACACACACACACACACCGACAACACACACACACACACCGACAACACACACACACACACACCGACAACACACACACACACACACCGACAACACACACACACACCGACAACACACACACACACACAACACACACACACACACCGACAACACACACACACACACCGACAACACACACACACACACACACACACACACACACACACCGACAACACACACACACACCGACAACACACACACACACACCGACAACACACACACACACACACACACACCGACAACACACACACACACCGACAACACACACACACACACACCGACAACACACACACACACACCGACAACACACACACACACACCGACAACACACACACACACACCGACACACACACACACACACACACACACACACACACACACACACACACACACACACCGACAACACACACACACACAAACAACACACACACACACAACACACACACACACACACCGACAACACACACACACACACACACCGACAACACACACACACACACACCGACAACACACACACACACACACCGACAACACACACACACACACACCGACAACACACACACACACACACCGACAACACACACACACACACCGACAACACACACACACACACAACACACACACACACACCGACAACACACACACACACACACGACAACACACACACACACACACACACACACACACACCGACAACACACACACACACACACCGACAACACACACACACACAAACACCAGCAACACACACACACACACACCGACAACACACACTTACACACACACCCACAACACACACACACCGACAACACACACACACACACACCGACAACACACACACACACCGACAACACACACACACACACACACTGACAACACACACACACACACACCGACAACACACACACACACACACCGACAACACACACACACACACACACCGACAACACACACACACACACACACCGACAACACACACACACCGACAACACACACACACACACACACACTCAGACAACACACACACCGACAACACACACACACACAACACACACACACACCGACAACACACACACACACACACCGACAACACACACACACACACACGACAACACACACACACACACCGACAACACACACACACACACACACACCGACAACACACACACACAACACACCGACAACACACACACACACCGACAACACACACACACACACACACACACACACACACACACACACACACACACCGACAACACACACACACACCGACAACACACACACACACACACCGACAACACACACACACACACCGACAACACACACACACACACACCGACAACACACAAACACACACACACCGACAACACACACACACACACCGACAACACACACACACACACACCGACAACACACACACACACACACACAGACAACACACACACACACGACAACACACACACACACACACACACACCGACAACACACACACACACACACCGACAACACACACACACACACACCGACAACACACACACACACACACCGACAACACACACACACACACACCGACAACACACACACACACACACACACACCGACAACACACACACACACCGACAACACACACACACACACACCGACAACACACACACACACACACACACACACACACACCGACAACACACACACACACACACCGACAACACACACACACACACCGACAACACACACACACACACACCGACAACACACACACACACACCGACAACAGACACACACACACACACCGACAACACACACACACACACAACAACACACACACACACAACACACACACACACACACCGACAACACACACACACACACACCGACAACACACACACACACACACCGACAACACACACACACACACACCGACAACACACACACACACACACCGACAACACACACACACACACCGACAACACACACACACACACACACACACACACACACACACCGACACACACACACACACACGACAACACACACACACACACACACACACACACACACACACACCGACAACACACACACACACACCGACACACACACACACACACACACCGACAACACACACACACACACACGACAACACACACACACACACACCGACAACACACACACACACACACACCGACAACACACACACACACACACACACACACACACACACACACACACACACACACCGACAACACACACACACACACACACCGACAACACACACACACCGACAACACACACACACACACACACCGACAACACACACACACACCGACAACACACACACACACACACACGACAACACACACACACACGACAACACACACACACACACACACCGACAACACACACACACACACACACACACACACCGACAACACACACACACACCGACAACACACACACACACACACCGACAACACACACACACACACACACACACACACACACACCGACAACACACACACACACACACACCGACAACACACACACACACACCGACAACACACACACACACACACCGACAACACACACACACACACACACACACACACACACACACACACACACACACACCGACAACACACACACACACACACACACCGACAACACACACACACACACACACCGACACACACACACACACACCGACAACACACACACACACACACCGACAACACACACACACACACACCGACAACACACACACACACACCGACAACACACACACACACACACACACACACACACACACACGACAACACACACACACACACCGACAACACACACACACACACACCGACAACACACACACACACACCACACACACACACACGACAACACACACACACACACACGACAACACACACACACACACACCACAACACACACACACACACACCGACAACACACACACACACACACCCACAACACACACACACCGACAACACACACACACACACACCGACAACACACACACACACACGACACCACACACACACACACACACACCGACAACACACACACACACACACCGACAACACACACACACACACACCGACAACACACACACACACACACACCGACAACACACACACACACACACACCGACAACACACACACACCGACAACACACACACACACACACACACAGACACACACACACACCGACAACACACACACACACAACACACACACACACCGACAACACACACACACACACACGACACACACACACACACCGACAACACACACACACACACACACACACACACACACACACACCGACAACACACACACACACAACACACACACACACCGACAACACACACACACACACACACCGACAACACACACACACACACACGACAACACACACACACACACGACAACACACACACACACACACACCGACAACACACACACACACACACACCGACAACACACACACACACCGACAACACACACACACACACACACACACACACACACACACCGACAACACACACACACACACCGACAACACACACACACACACACCGACAACACACACACACACACCGACAACACACACACACACACACCGACAACACACAACACACACACACCGACAACACACACACACACACACGACAACACACACACACACACACCGACAACACACACACACACACACACCGACAACACACACACACCGACAACACACACACACACACACACCGACAACACACACACACACACACCGACAACACACACACACACACACGACAACACACACACACACACACCGACAACACACACACACACACACACCGACAACACACACACACACACACCGACACACACACACACACACACCGACAACACACACACACACACCGACAACACACACACACACACACCGACAACACACACACACACAAACAACACACACACACACAACACACACACACACACACCGACAACACACACACACACACACACACCGACAACACACACACACACACACCGACACACACACACACACACACCGACAACACACACACACACACACCGACAACACACACACACACACACCGACAACACACACACACACACCGACAACACACACACACACACACACACACACACACACACCGACAACACACACACACACACACACCGACACACACACACACACACACACACACACACACACACACCGACAACACACACACACACACACCGACAACACACACACACACACACCGACAACACACACACACACACACACCCGACAACACACACACACACACACACACACACACACACACACACCGACAACACACACACACACCGACAACACACACACACACACACACACGACACACACACACACACACACACACACCGACAACACACACACACACACACACCGACACACACACACACACACACACACACACACACCGACAACACACACACACACACACACACACACGACACACACACACACACCGACAACACACACACACACACACACACAACACACACACACACACCGACAACACACACACACACCACACCGACACACACACACACACCGACAACACACACACACACACACACACGACAACACACACACACACCGACAACACACACACACACACACACACACACACACACACACACACACACACACACCGACACACACACACACACACACACCGACAACACACACACACACACCGACAACACACACACACACACACACCGACAACACACACACACACACACCGACAACACACACACACACCGACAACACACACACACACACACACACACACACACACACACCGACAACACACACACACACACCACGACAACACACACACACACACACCGACAACACACACACACACACCGACAACACACACACACACACACCGACAACACACACACACACGACAACACACACACACACACACACCGACAACACACACACACCGACAACACACACACACACACACCGACAACACACACACACACACCGACAACACACACACACACACACGACAACACACACACACACACCGACAACACACACACACACACACACACACACACACACCGACAACACACACACACACACACCACACACACACACACACACACCGACAACACACACACACACACACACACACACACACACACACCGACAACACACACACACACACACACCGACAACACACACACACACACACACACACACACACACACACACACACACACACCGACAACACACACACACACACACACACACACACACACACACAACACACACACACACACACCGACAACACACACACACACACACACACCGACAACACACACACACACACACCGACAACACACACACACACACACCGACAACACACACACACACACACCGACAACACACACACACACACACCGACAACACACACACACACACGACAACACACACACACACACAACACACACACACACACCGACAACACACACACACACACCGACAACACACACACACACACACGACAACACACACACACACACACCGACAACACACACACACACACACCGACAACACACACACACACACACACCGACAACACACACACACACACACCGACAACACACACACACACACACCGACAACACACACACACACCGACACACACACACACACACACACCGACAACACACACACACACCGACAACACACACACACACACACACGACAACACACACACACACACACCGACAACACACACACACACACACCGACAACACACACACACACACACACCGACAACACACACACACACACACACCGACAACACACACACACCGACAACACACACACACACACACACACGACAACACACACACCGACAACACACACACACACACACACACACACACACACACACACACACACACACACACACACACACACCGACAACACACACACACACACACACACACACACACACACACACCGACAACACACACACACACAACACACACACACACCGACAACACACACACACACACACCGACAACACACACACACACACACTGACAACACACACACACACACCGACAACACACACACACACACACACCGACAACACACACACACATACACACCGACAACACACACACACACCGACAACACACACACACACACACACACACACACACACACACACACCGACAACACACACACACACCGACAACACACACACACACACACCGACAACACACACACACACACCGACAACACACACACACACACACCGACAACACACAAACACACACACACCGACAACACACACACACACACAGACAACACACACACACACACACCGACAACACACACACACCGACAACACACACACACACACACACACCGACAACACACACACACACACACCGACAACACACACACACACACACACCGACAACACACACACACACACACCGACAACACACACACACACACACCGACAACACACACACACACACACCGACAACACACACACACACACACCGACAACACACACACACACACCGACAACAGACACACACACACCGACAACACACACACACACAAACAACACACACACACACACACACACACACACACACACCGACAACACACACACACACACACACACCGACAACACACACACACACACACACCGACAACACACACACACACACACCGACAACACACACACACACACACCGACAACACACACACACACACACCGACAACACACACACACACACCGACAACACACACACACACAACACACACACACACACCGACAACACACACACACACACACACCGACAACACACACACACACACACACACACACACACACACACCGACAACACACACACACACACATCGACAACACACACACACACACACCGACAACACACACTTACACACACACCCACAACACACACACACCGACAACACACACACACACACACCGACAACACACACACACACCGACAACACACACACACACACACACTGACAACACACACACACACACACCGACAACACACACACACACACACCGACAACACACACACACACACACACACACCGACAACACACACACACACACACACACACCGACAACACACACACACCGACAACACACACACACACACACACACACACACTCAGACAACACACACACCGACAACACACACACACACAACACACACACACACCGACAACACACACACACACACACCGACAACACACACACACCGACAACACACACACACACACACACACTCAGACAACACACACACCGACAACACACACACACACAACACACACACACACCGACAACACACACACACACACACCGACAACACACACACACACACTGACAACACACACACACACACCGACAACACACACACACACACACACCGACAACACACACACACATACACACCGACAACACACACACACACCGACAACACACACACACACACACACACACACACACACACACACCGACAACACACACACACACCGACAACACACACACACACACACCGACAACACACACACACACACCGACAACACACACACACACACACCGACAACACATAAACACACACACACCGACAACACACACACACACACAGACAACACACACACACACACACCGACAACACACACACACACACACCGACAACACACACACACCGACAACACACACACACACACACACACCGACAACACACACACACACACACCGACAACACACACACACACACACACTGACAACACACACACACACACACCAACAACACACACACACACACACCGACAACACACACACACACACACACACACCGACAACACACACACACACCGACAACACACACACACACACACCGACAACACACACACACACAACACACACACACACACACCGACAACACACACACACACACACCGACAACACACACACACACACCGACAACACACACACACACACACCGACAACACACACACACACACCGACAACAGACACACACACATACACCGACAACACACACACACACAAACAACACACACACACACAACACACACACACACACACCGACAACACACACACACACACACACACCGACAACACACACACACACACACCGACAACACACACACACACACACCGACAACACACACACACACACACCGACAACACACACACACACACACCGACAACACACACACACACACCGACAACACACACACACACACACACACACACACACACACACACCGACAACACACACACACACACACACCGACAACACACACACACACACACACACACACACACACACACACCGACAACACACACACACACCGACAACACACACACACACACACCGACAACACACACACACACACCGACAACACACACACACACACACACCGACAACACATAAACACACACACACCGACAACACACACACACACACAGACAACACACACACACACACACACCGACAACACACACACACACACACACCGACAACACACACACACCGACAACACACACACACACACACACTGACAACACACACACACCGACAACACACACACACACACCGACAACACACACACACACACACACACACACACACACACACACCGACAACACACACACACACCGACAACACACACACACACACACCGACAACACACACACACACAACACACACACACACCGACAACACACACACACACACACACCGACAACACACACACACACACCGACAACACACACACACACACACCGACAACACACACACACACAAACAACACACACACACACAACACACACACACACACACCGACAACACACACACACACACACACACCGACAACACACACACACACACACCGACAACACACACACACACACACCGACAACACACACACACACACACACCGACAACACACACACACACACACCGACAACACACACACACACACCGACAACACACACACACCGACAACACACACACACACACCGACAACACACACACACACACCGACAACACACACACACACACACACACACACACACACACACCGACAACACACACACACACACATCGACAACACACACACACACAAACACCAGCAACACACACACACACACACCGACAACACACACTTACACACACACCCACAACACACACACACCGACAACACACACACACACACACCGACAACACACACACACACCGACAACACACACACACACACACACTGACAACACACACACACACCGACAACACACACACACATACACACCGACAACACACACACACACCGACAACACACACACACACACACACACACACACACACACACCGACAACACACACACACACCGACAACACACACACACACACACCGACAACACATAAACACACACACACCGACAACACACACACACACACACCGACAACACATAAACACACACACACCGACAACACACACACACACACAGACAACACACACACACACACACCGACAACACACACACACACACACACACCGACAACACACACACAACGACAACACACACACACACACACACACCGACAACACACACACACACACACCGACAACACACACACACACACACACTGACAACACACACACACACACACCAACAACACACACACACACACACCGACAACACACACACACACACACACACACCGACAACACACACACACACCGACAACACACACACACACACACCGACAACACACACACACACAACACACACACACACACACCGACAACACACACACACACACACCGACAACACACACACACACACCGACAACACACACACACACACACCGACAACACACACACACACACCGACAACAGACACACACACATACACCGACAACACACACACACACAAACAACACACACACACACAACACACACACACACACACCGACAACACACACACACACACACACACCGACAACACACACACACACACACCGACAACACACACACACACACACCGACAACACACACACACACACACCGACAACACACACACACACCGACAACACACACACACACACCGACAACACACACACACACACAACACACACACACACACCGACAACACACACACACACACACACCGACAACACACACACACACACACACACACACACACACACACCGACAACACACACACACACCGACAACACACACACACACACACCGACAACACACACACACACACCGACAACACACACACACACACACACACACCGACAACACATAAACACACACACACCGACAACACACACACACACACAGACAACACACACACACACACACCGACAACACACACACACACCGACAACACACACACACCGACAACACACACACACCGACAACACACACACACACACACACTGACAACACACACACACCGACAACACACACACACACACACACCGACAACACACACACACACACACACACACACACACACACACCGACAACACACACACACACCGACAACACACACACACACACACCGACAACACACACACACACAACACACACACACACACACCGACACACACACACACACACACACACCGACAACACACACACACACACACACCGACAACACACACACACACACACCGACAACACACACACACACACACCGACAACACACACACACACACACCGACAACACACACACACACACCGACAACACACACACACACACAACACACACACACACACCGACAACACACACACACACACCGACAACACACACACACACACACACACACACACACACACCGACAACACACACACACACACATCGACAACACACACACACACAAACACCAGCAACACACACACACACACACCGACAACACACACTTACACACACACCCACAACACACACACACCGACAACACACACACACACACACCGACAACACACACACACACCGACAACACACACACACACACACACTGACAACACACACACACACACACCGACAACACACACACACACACACCGACAACACACACACACACACACACCGACAACACACACACACACACACACCGACAACACACACACACCGACAACACACACACACACACACACACTCAGACAACACACACACCGACAACACACACACACACAACACACACACACACCGACAACACACACACACACACATCGACAACACACACCGACAACACACACACACACACACACACTCAGACAACACACACACCGACAACACACACACACACAACACACACACACACCGACAACACACACACACACACACCGACAACACACACACACACACACTGACAACACACACACACACACCGACAACACACACACACACACACACCGACAACACACACACACATACACACCGACAACACACACACACACCGACAACACACACACACACACACACACACACACACACACACCGACAACACACACACACACCGACAACACACACACACACACACCGACAACACACACACACACACCGACAACACACACACACACACACCGACAACACATAAACACACACACACCGACAACACACACACACACACAGACAACACACACACACACACACCGACAACACACACACACCGACAACACACACACACACACACACACCGACAACACACACACACACACACCGACAACACACACACACACACACACTGACAACACACACACACACACACCGACAACACACACACACACACACCGACAACACACACACACACACACCGACAACACACACACACACACACCGACAACACACACACACACACCGACAACAGACACACACACACACACCGACAACACACACACACACAAACAACACACACACACACAACACACACACACACACACCGACAACACACACACACACACACACACCGACAACACACACACACACACACACCGACAACACACACACACACACACCGACAACACACACACACACACACCGACAACACACACACACACACACCGACAACACACACACACACACCGACAACACACACACACACAACACACACACACACACCGACAACACACACACACACACACACCGACAACACACACACACACACACACACACACACACACACACACCGACAACACACACACACACACATCGACAACACACACACACACACACCGACAACACACACTTACACACACACCCACAACACACACACACCGACAACACACACACACACACACCGACAACACACACACACACCGACAACACACACACACACACACACTGACAACACACACACACACACACCGACAACACACACACACACACACCGACAACACACACACACACACACACACACCGACAACACACACACACACACACACACACCGACAACACACACACACCGACAACACACACACACACACACACACACACACTCAGACAACACACACACCGACAACACACACACACACAACACACACACACACCGACAACACACACACACACACACCGACAACACACACACACCGACAACACACACACACACACACACACTCAGACAACACACACACCGACAACACACACACACACAACACACACACACACCGACAACACACACACACACACACCGACAACACACACACACACACACTGACAACACACACACACACACCGACAACACACACACACACACACACCGACAACACACACACACATACACACCGACAACACACACACACACCGACAACACACACACACACACACACACACACACACACACACACCGACAACACACACACACACCGACAACACACACACACACACACCGACAACACACACACACACACCGACAACACACACACACACACACCGACAACACATAAACACACACACACCGACAACACACACACACACACAGACAACACACACACACACACACCGACAACACACACACACACACACACACCGACAACACACACACACCGACAACACACACACACACACACACACCGACAACACACACACACACACACCGACAACACACACACACACACACACTGACAACACACACACACACACACCAACAACACACACACACACACACCGACAACACACACACACACACACACACACCGACAACACACACACACACCGACAACACACACACACACACACCGACAACACACACACACACAACACACACACACACACACCGACAACACACACACACACACACCGACAACACACACACACACACCGACAACACACACACACACACACCGACAACACACACACACACACCGACAACAGACACACACACATACACCGACAACACACACACACACAAACAACACACACACACACAACACACACACACACACACCGACAACACACACACACACACACACACCGACAACACACACACACACACACACCGACAACACACACACACACACACCGACAACACACACACACACACACCGACAACACACACACACACACACCGACAACACACACACACACACCGACAACACACACACACACACAACACACACACACACACCGACAACACACACACACACACACACCGACAACACACACACACACACACACACACACACACACACACACCGACAACACACACACACACCGACAACACACACACACACACACCGACAACACACACACACACACCGACAACACACACACACACACACACCGACAACACATAAACACACACACACCGACAACACACACACACACACAGACAACACACACACACACACACCGACAACACACACACACACACACACCGACAACACACACACACCGACAACACACACACACACACACACTGACAACACACACACACCGACAACACACACACACACACCGACAACACACACACACACACACACACACACCGACAACACACACACACACCGACAACACACACACACACACCGACAACACACACACACACAACACACACACACACACACCGACAACACACACACACACACACACCGACAACACACACACACACACCGACAACACACACACACACACACCGACAACACACACACACACAAACAACACACACACACACAACACACACACACACACACCGACAACACACACACACACACACCGACAACACACACACACACACACCGACAACACACACACACACACACCGACAACACACACACACACACACCGACAACACACACACACACACACCGACAACACACACACACACACCGACAACACACACACACCGACAACACACACACACACACCGACAACACACACACACACACCGACAACACACACACACACACGACAACACACACACACACACATCGACAACACACACACACACAAACACCAGCAACACACACACACACACACCGACAACACACACTTACACACACACCCACAACACACACACACCGACAACACACACACACACACACCGACAACACACACACACACCGACAACACACACACACACACACACTGACAACACACACACACACCGACAACACACACACACACACACACACCGACAACACACACACACCGACAACACACACACACACACACACACCGACAACACACACACACACACACCGACAACACACACACACACACACACTGACAACACACACACACACACACCAACAACACACACACACACACACCGACAACACACACACACACACACACACACCGACAACACACACACACACCGACAACACACACACACACACACCGACAACACACACACACACAACACACACACACACACACCGACAACACACACACACACACACCGACAACACACACACACACACCGACAACACACACACACACACACCGACAACACACACACACACACCGACAACAGACACACACACATACACCGACAACACACACACACACAAACAACACACACACACACAACACACACACACACACACCGACAACACACACACACACACACACACCGACAACACACACACACACACACCGACAACACACACACACACACACCGACAACACACACACACACACACCGACAACACACACACACAAACACCGACAACACACACACACACACCGACAACACACACACACACACAACACACACACACACACCGACAACACACACACACACACACACCGACAACACACACACACACACACACACACACACACACACACACCGACAACACACACACACACCGACAACACACACACACACACACCGACAACACACACACACACACCGACAACACACACACACACACACACCGACAACACATAAACACACACACACCGACAACACACACACACACACAGACAACACACACACACACACACCGACAACACACACACACACACACACCGACAACACACACACACCGACAACACACACACACACACACACTGACAACACACACACACCGACAACACACACACACACACCGACAACACACACACACACACACACACACACCGACAACACACACACACACCGACAACACACACACACACACCGACAACACACACACACACAACACACACACACACACACCGACAACACACACACACACACACACCGACAACACACACACACACACCGACAACACACACACACACACACCGACAACACACACACACACAAACAACACACACACACACAACACACACACACACACACCGACAACACACACACACACACACCGACAACACACACACACACACACCGACAACACACACACACACACACCGACAACACACACACACACACACCGACAACACACACACACACACACCGACAACACACACACACACACCGACAACACACACACACCGACAACACACACACACACACCGACAACACACACACACACACCGACAACACACACACAGACACACACACACACACACACCGACAACACACACACACACACATCGACAACACACACACACACAAACACCAGCAACACACACACACACACACCGACAACACACACTTACACACACACCCACAACACACACACACCGACAACACACACACACACACACCGACAACACACACACACACCGACAACACACACACACACACACACTGACAACACACACACACACCGACAACACACACACACATACACACCGACAACACACACACACACCGACAACACACACACACACACACACCGACAACACATAAACACACACACACCGACAACACACACACACACACACCGACAACACATAAACACACACACACCGACAACACACACACACACACAGACAACACACACACACACACACCGACAACACACACACACACACACACACCGACAACACACACACAACGACAACACACACACACACACACACACCGACAACACACACACACACACACCGACAACACACACACACACACACACTGACAACACACACACACACACACCAACAACACACACACACACACACCGACAACACACACACACACACACACACACCGACAACACACACACACACCGACAACACACACACACACACACCGACAACACACACACACACAACACACACACACACACACCGACAACACACACACACACACACCGACAACACACACACACACACCGACAACACACACACACACACACCGACAACACACACACACACACCGACAACAGACACACACACATACACCGACAACACACACACACACACAAACAACACACACACACACAACACACACACACACACACCGACAACACACACACACACACACACACCGACAACACACACACACACACACCGACAACACACACACACACACACCGACAACACACACACACACACACCGACAACACACACACACACACACCGACAACACACACACACACACCGACAACACACACACACACACAACACACACACACACACCGACAACACACACACACACACACACCGACAACACACACACACACACACACACACACACACACACACCGACAACACACACACACACCGACAACACACACACACACACACCGACAACACACACACACACACCGACAACACACACACACACACACACACACCGACAACACATAAACACACACACACCGACAACACACACACACACACAGACAACACACACACACACACACACCGACAACACACACACACACACACCGACAACACACACACACCGACAACACACACACACCGACAACACACACACACACACACACTGACAACACACACACACCGACAACACACACACACACACACACCGACAACACACACACACACACACACACACACACACACACCGACAACACACACACACACCGACAACACACACACACACACACCGACAACACACACACACACAACACACACACACACACACCGACAACACACACACACACACACACCGACAACACACACACACACACCGACAACACACACACACACACACCGACAACACACACACACACAAACAACACACACACACACAACACACACACACACACACCGACAACACACACACACACACACACACCGACAACACACACACACACACACCGACAACACACACACACACACACCGACAACACACACACACACACACCGACAACACACACACACACACACCGACAACACACACACACACACCGACAACACACACACACACACAACACACACACACACACCGACAACACACACACACACACCGACAACACACACACACACACACACACACACACACACCGACAACACACACACACACACATCGACAACACACACACACACAAACACCAGCAACACACACACACACACACCGACAACACACACTTACACACACACCCACAACACACACACACCGACAACACACACACACACACACCGACAACACACACACACACCGACAACACACACACACACACACACTGACAACACACACACACACACACCGACAACACACACACACACACACCGACAACACACACACACACACACACCGACAACACACACACACACACACACCGACAACACACACACACCGACAACACACACACACACACACACACTCAGACAACACACACACCGACAACACACACACACACAACACACACACTCACCGACAACACACACACACACACACCGACAACACACACACACCGACAACACACACACACACACACACACTCAGACAACACACACACCGACAACACACACACACACAACACACACACACACCGACAACACACACACACACACACCGACAACACACACACACACACACTGACAACACACACACACACACCGACAACACACACACACACACACACCGACAACACACACACACATACACACCGACAACACACACACACACCGACAACACACACACACACACACACACACACACACACACCGACAACACACACACACACCGACAACACACACACACACACACCGACCACACACACACACACCGACAACACACACACACACACACCGACAACACATAAACACACACACACCGACAACACACACACACACACAGACAACACACACACACACACACCGACAACACACACACACACACCGACAACACACACACACTGACAACACACACACACACACACACACCGACAACACACACACACACACACCGACAACACACACACACACACACACACACACACCGACAACACACACACACACCGACAACACACACACACACACACCGACAACACACACACACACACCGACAACACACACACACACACACCGACAACACACACACACACACTGACAACAGACACACACACATACACCGACAACACACACACACACAAACAACACACACACACACAACACACACACACACACACCGACAACACACACACACACACACACACCGACAACACACACACACACACACCGACAACACACACACACACACACCGACAACACACACACACACACACCGACAACACACACACACACACACCGACAACACACACACACACACACCGACAACACACACACACACACACACACACACACACACACACACACACACACACCGACAACACACACACACACCGACAACACACACACACACACACCGACAACACACACACACACACCGACAACACACACACACACACACACCGACAACACATAAACACACACACACACCGACAACACACACACACACACAGACAACACACACACACACACCGACAACACACACACACACACACCGACAACACACACACACCAACAACACACACACACACACACACACCGACAACACACACACACCGACAACACACACACACACACACTGACAACACACACACACCGACAACACACACACACACACACACCGACACACACACACACACACACACACACACACACACACACACACACACACACCAACAACACACACACACACCGACAACACACACACACACACACCGACAACACACACACACACAACACACACACACACACACCGACAACACACACACACACACACACCGACAACACACACACACACACCGACAACACACACACACACACACCGACAACACACACACACCGACAACAGACACACACACACACACCGACAACACACACACACACAAACAACACACACACACACAACACACACACACACCGACAACACACACACACACACACACCGACAACACACACACACACACACACACACCGACAACACACACACACACACACCGACAACACACACACACACACACCGACAACACACACACACACACACCGACAACACACACACACACCGACAACACACACACACACACAACACACACACACACACCGACAACACACACACACACACACACCGACAACACACACACACACACACACACACTCACACACACACACACACACACCGACAACACACACACACACACATCGACAACACACACACACACAAACACCAGCAACACACACACACACACAGACAACACACACACACCCACAACACACACACACCGACAACACACACACACACACACACCGACAACACACACACACACACACCGACAACACACACACACACACTGACAACACACACACACACACACCGACAACACACACACACACACACCGACAACACACACACACACACACACACACCGACAACACACACACACACACACACCGACAACACACACACACCGACAACACACACACACACACACACACTCAGACAACACACACACCGACAACACACACACACACAACACACACACACACCGACAACACACACACACACACACCGACAACACACACACACACACACTGACAACACAAACACACACACCAACAACACACACACACACACACCGACAACACACACACATATACACACCGACAACACACACACACACCGACAACACACACACACACACACACACACACCGACAACACACACACACACCGACAACACACACACACACACCGACAACACACACACACACACCGACAACACACACACACACACACCGACAACACATAAACACACACACACCGACAACACACACACACACACACCGACAACACACACACACACACACCGACAACACACACACACACACACACACACCGACAACACACACACACACACACACCGACAACACACACACACCGACAACACACACACACACACACACACACACACACACACACACACACACACCGACAACACACACACACACCGACAACACACACACACACACACCGACAACACACACACACACACCGACAACACACACACACACACACACCGACAACACATAAACACACACACACACCGACAACACACACACACACACAGACAACACACACACACACACCGACAACACACACACACACACACCGACAACACACACACACCAACAACACACACACACACACACACACCGACAACACACACACACCGACAACACACACACACACACACTGACAACACACACACACCGACAACACACACACACACACACACCGACAACACACACACACACACACACACACACACACACACACACACACACCAACAACACACACACACACCGACAACACACACACACACACACCGACAACACACACACACACAACACACACACACACACACCGACAACACACACACACACACACACCGACAACACACACACACACACCGACAACACACACACACACACACCGACAACACACACACACCGACAACAGACACACACACACACACCGACAACACACACACACACAAACAACACACACACACACAACACACACACACACCGACAACACACACACACACACACACCGACAACACACACACACACACACACACACCGACAACACACACACACACACACCGACAACACACACACACACACACCGACAACACACACACACACACACCGACAACACACACACACACCGACAACACACACACACACACAACACACACACACACACCGACAACACACACACACACACACACCGACAACACACACACACACACACACACACTCACACACACACACACACACACCGACAACACACACACACACACATCGACAACACACACACACACAAACACCAGCAACACACACACACACACAGACAACACACACACACCCACAACACACACACACCGACAACACACACACACACACACACCGACAACACACACACACACACACCGACAACACACACACACACACTGACAACACACACACACACACACCGACAACACACACACACACACACCGACAACACACACACACACACACACACACCGACAACACACACACACACACACACCGACAACACACACACACCGACAACACACACACACACACACACACTCAGACAACACACACACCGACAACACACACACACACAACACACACACACACCGACAACACACACACACACACACCGACAACACACACACACACACACTGACAACACAAACACACACACCAACAACACACACACACACACACCGACAACACACACACATATACACACCGACAACACACACACACACCGACAACACACACACACACACACACACACACCGACAACACACACACACACCGACAACACACACACACACACCGACAACACACACACACACACCGACAACACACACACACACACACCGACAACACATAAACACACACACACCGACAACACACACACACACACACCGACAACACACACACACACACACCGACAACACACACACACACACACACACACCGACAACACACACACACACACACACCGACAACACACACACACCGACAACACACACACACACACACACACTCAGACAACACACACACCGACAACACACACACACACAACACACACACTCACCGACAACACACACACACACACACCGACAACACACACACACCGACAACACACACACACACACACACACTCAGAAAACACACACACCGACAACACACACACACACAACACACACACACACCGACAACACACACACACACACACCGACAACACACACACACACACACTGACAACACACACACACACACCGACAACACACACACACACACACACCGACAACACACACACACATACACACCGACAACACACACACACACCGACAACACACACACACACACACACACACACACACACCGACAACACACACACACACCGACAACACACACACACACACACCGACAACACACACACACACACCGACAACACACACACACACCGACAACACATAAACACACACACACCGACAACACACACACACACACAGACAACACACACACACACACACCGACAACACACACACACACACACCGACAACACACACACACCGACAACACACACACACACACACACACCGACAACACACACACACACACACCGACAACACACACACACACACACACACACACCGACAACACACACACACACCGACAACACACACACACACACACCGACAACACACACACACACAACACACACACACACACACCGACAACACACACACACACACACCGACAACACACACACACACACCGACAACACACACACACACACACCGACAACACACACACACACACCGACAACAGACACACACACATACACCGACAACACACACACACACAAACAACACACACACACACAACACACACACACACCGACAACACACACACACACACACACACCGACAACACACACACACACACACCGACAACACACA
The DNA here is from genome assembly GCF_965601325.2 of Salmo salar. NCBI lineage: Eukaryota > Metazoa > Chordata > Actinopteri > Salmoniformes > Salmonidae > Salmo > Salmo salar. Next base: position 94,965 of record NW_027675438.1, read on the forward strand.
CACACACACACCGACAACACACACACACACACACCGACAACACACACACACACACACCGACAACACACACACACACACCGACAACACACACACACACACAACACACACACACACACCGACAACACACACACACACCGACAACACACACACGCACACACCGACAACACACACACACACAACACACACACACACACACCGACAACACACACACACACACACCGACAACACACACACACCGACAACAGACACACACACACACACCGACAACACACACACACACACACACACACACACACACCGACAACACACACACACACACACACACACACACACACCGACAACACACACACACACCGACAACACACACACGCACACACCGACAACACACACACACACAACACACACACACACACACCGACAACACACACACACACACACCGACAACACACACACACCGACAACAGACACACACACACACACCGACAACACACACACACACAAACAACACACACACACACAACACACACACACACACACCGACAACACACACACACACACACCGACAACACACACACACACACACACCGACAACACACACACACACACACCGACAACACACACACACACACACCGACAACACACACACACACACACCGACAACACACACACACACCGACAACACACACACACACACAACACACACACACACACCGACAACACACACACACACACACACCGACAACACACACACCGACAACACACACACACACACACACACACACACACACACCGACAACACACACACACACACATCGACAACACACACACACACAAACACCAGCAACACACACACACACACAGACAACACACACACACCCACAACACACACACACCGACAACACACACACACACACACACACCGACAACACACACACACACACCGACAACACACACACACACACACACTGACAACACACACACACACACACCGACAACACACACACACACACACCGACAACACACACACACACACACACACACCGACAACACACACACACACACACACCGACAACACACACACACCGACAACACACACACACACACACACACTCAGACAACACACACACCGACAACACACACACACACAACACACACACACACCGACAACACACACACACACCGACAACACACACACACACACAACACACACACACACACCGACAACACACACACACACACACACACACACACACACCTCACACACACACACACACACACCGACAACACACACACACACACATCGACAACACACACACACACAAACACCAGCAACACACACACCCACACAGACAACACACACACACCCACAACACACACACACCGACAACACACACACACACACACACCGACAACACACACACACACACACCGACAACACACACACACACACTGACAACACACACACACACACACCGACAACACACACACACACACACCGACAACACACACACACACACACACACCGACAACACACACACACACACACACCGACAACACACACACACCGACAACACACACACACACACACACACTCAGACAACACACACACCGACAACACACACACACACAACACACACACACACCGACAACACACACACACACACACCGACAACACACACACACACACACTGACAACACACACACACACACCGACAACACACACACACACACACCGACAACACACACACATATACACACCGACAACACACACACACACCGACAACACACACACACACACACACACACACACACACACCGACAACACACACACACACCGACAACACACACACACACACCGACAACACACACACACACACCGACAACACACACACACACACACCGACAACACATAAACACACACACACCGACAACACACACACACACACACCGACAACACACACACACACACACCGACAACACACACACACACACACACCGACAACACACACACACACACACCGACAACACACACACACCGACAACACACACACACACACACACACTCAGACAACACACACACCGACAACACACACACACACAACACACACACTCACCGACAACACACACACACACACACCGACAACACACACACACCGACAACACACACACACACACACACACTCAGACAACACACACACCGACAACACACACACACACAACACACACACACACCGACAACACACACACACACACACCGACAACACACACACACACACACTGACAACACACACACACACACCGACGACACACACACACACACACACCGACAACACACACACACATACACACCGACAACACACACACACACCGACAACACACACACACACACACACACACACACACCGACAACACACACACACACCGACAACACACACACACACACACCGACAACACACACACACACACCGACAACACACACACACACCGACAACACATAAACACACACACACCGACAACACACACACACACAGACAACACACACACACACACACCGACAACACACACACACACACACCGACAACACACACACACCTACAACACACACACACACACACACACCGACAACACACACACACACACACCGACAACACACACACACACACACACACACACACACACACCGACAACACACACACACACCGACAACACACACACACACACACACCGACAACACACACACACACAACACACACACACACACACCGACAACACACACACACACACACCGACAACACACACACACACACCGACAACACACACACACACACACCGACAACACACACACACACACCGACAACAGACACACACACATACACCGACAACACACACACACACAAACAACACACACACACACAACACACACACACACCGACAACACACACACACACACACACACCGACAACACACCCACACACACACCGACAACACACACACACACACACCGACAACACACACACACACACACCGACAACACACACACACACACACCGACAACACACACACACACACCGACAACACACACACACACACAACACACACACACACACCGACAACACACACACACACCGACAACACACACACGCACACACCGACAACACACACACACACAACACACACACACACACACCGACAACACACACACACACACACCGACAACACACACACACCGACAACAGACACACACACACACACCGACAACACACACACACACAAACAACACACACACACACACACACACACACACACCGACAACACACACACACACACACACACACACACACACCGACAACACACACACACACCGACAACACACACACGCACACACCGACAACACACACACACACAACACACACACACACACACCGACAACACACACACACACACACCGACAACACACACACACCGACAACAGACACACACACACCGACAACACACACACACACAAACAACACACACACACACAACACACACACACACACACCGACAACACACACACACACACACACCGACAACACACACACACACACACACACACCGACAACACACACACACACACACCGACAACACACACACACACACACCGACAACACACACACACACCGACAACACACACACACACACAACACACACACACACACCGACAACACACACACACACACACACCGACAACACACACACCGACAACACACACACACACACACACACACACACACACACCGACAACACACACACACACACATCGACAACACACACACACACAAACACCAGCAACACACACACACACACAGACAACACACACACACCCACAACACACACACACCGACAACACACACACACACACACCGACAACACACACACACACACACCGACAACACACACACACACACACACTGACAACACACACACACACACACCGACAACACACACACACACACACCGACAACACACACACACACACACACACACCGACAACACACACACACACACACACCGACAACACACACACACCGACAACACACACACACACACACACACTCAGACAACACACACACCGACAACACACACACACACAACACACACACACACCGACAACACACACACACACACACCGACAACACACACACACACACACACTGACAACACACACACACACACCGACAACACACACACACACACACCGACAACACACACACATATACACACCGACAACACACACACACACCGACAACACACACACACACACACACACACACACCGACAACACACACACACACCGACAACACACACACGCACACACCGACAACACACACACACACAACACACACACACACACACCGACAACACACACACACACACACCGACAACACACACACACCGACAACAGACACACACACACCGACAACACACACACACACAAACAACACACACACACACAACACACACACACACACACCGACAACACACACACACACACACACCGACAACACACACACACACACACACACACCGACAACACACACACACACACACCGACAACACACACACACACACACCGACAACACACACACACACCGACAACACACACACACACACAACACACACACACACACCGACAACACACACACACACACACACCGACAACACACACACCGACAACACACACACACACACACACACACACACACACACCGACAACACACACACACACACATCGACAACACACACACACACAAACACCAGCAACACACACACACACACAGACAACACACACACACCCACAACACACACACACCGACAACACACACACACACACACCGACAACACACACACACACACACCGACAACACACACACACACACACACTGACAACACACACACACACACACCGACAACACACACACACACACACCGACAACACACACACACACACACACACACCGACAACACACACACACACACACACCGACAACACACACACACCGACAACACACACACACACACACACACTCAGACAACACACACACCGACACACACACACACACAACACACACACACACCGACAACACACACACACACACACCGACAACACACACACACACACACACTGACAACACACACACACACACCGACAACACACACACACACACACCGACAACACACACACATATACACACCGACAACACACACACACACCGACAACACACACACACACACACACACACACACCGACAACACACACACACACCGACAACACACACACACACACACCGACAACACACACACACACACCGACAACACACACACACACACCGACAACACATAAACACACACACACCGACAACACACACACACACACACACACAGACAACACACACACACACACACCGACAACACACACACACACACACCGACAACACACACACACCGACAACACACACACACACACACACACCAACAACACACACACACACCGACAACACACACACACACACACACACTGACAACACACACACACACACACCGACAACACACACACACACACACCGACAACACACACACACACACACACACACACACACACACACCGACAACACACACACACACCGACAACACACACACACACACACTGACAACACACACACACACACCGACAACACACACACACCGACAACACATAAACACACACACACCGACAACACACACACTCACACAGACAACACACACACACACACACCGACAACACACACACACACACACCGACAACACACACACACACACACACACCAACAACACACACACACACACACCGACAACACACACACACACACACACTGACAACACACACACACACACACCGACAACACACACACACACCGACAACACACACACACACACACCGACAACACACACACACACCGAAAACACACACACACACACACCGACAACACACACACACACACCGACAACACACACACACACACACACACACCGACAACACACACACACACACACACTGACAACACACACACACACACACACCGACAACACACACACACACACACACCGACAACACACACACACACACCGACAACACACACACACCGACAACACACACACACACACCGACAACACACACACACAAACCGACAACACACACACACACACACCGACAACACATAAACACACACACACCGACAACACACACACACACTGACAACACACACACACACACCGACAACACACACACACACACCGACAACACACACACACCGACAACACACACACACACACCGACTACACACACACACACCGACAACACACACACACACACACACCGACAACACACACACACACACACCGACAACACATAAACACACACACACCGACAACACACACACACACACACTGACAACACACACACACACACACCGACAACACACACACACACACACACACCGACAACACACACACACACCGACAACACACACACACACACCGACAACACACACACACACACACACACACACACACCGACAAAACACACACACACCGACAACACACACACACACACACCGACAACACACACACACACACCGACAACACACACACACACACACCGACAACACATAAACACACACACACCGACAACACACACACACACTGACAACACACACACACACACCGACAACACACACACACACACCGACAACACACACACACACACACCGACAACACACACACACACACCGACAACAGACACACACACACACCGACAACACACACACACACAAACAACACACACACACACAACACACACACACACACACACCGACAACACACACACACACACACACACCGACAACACACACACACACACACCGACAACACACACACACACCGACAACACACACACACACACCGACAACACACACACACACACCGACAACACACACACACACACACCGACAACACATAAACACACACACACCGACAACACACACACACACACACCGACAACACACACACACACACACCGACAACACACACACACACACACACACACCGACAACACACACACACACACACACCGACAACACACACACACCGACAACACACACACACACACACACACTCAGACAACACACACACCGACAACACACACACACACAACACACACACTCACCGACAACACACACACACACACACCGACAACACACACACACCGACAACACACACACACACACACACACTCAGACAACACACACACCGACAACACACACACACACAACACACACACACACCGACAACACACACACACACACACCGACAACACACACACACACACACTGACAACACACACACACACACCGACAACACACACACACACACACACCGACAACACACACACACATACACACCGACAACACACACACACACCGACAACACACACACACACACACACACACACACACCGACAACACACACACACACCGACAACACACACACACACACACCGACAACACACACACACACACCGACAACACACACACACACCGACAACACATAAACACACACACACCGACAACACACACACACACACAGACACACACACACACACACACCGACAACACACACACACACACACCGACAACACACACACACCTACAACACACACACACACACACACACCGACAACACACACACACACACACCGACAACACACACACACACACACACACACACCGACAACACACACACACACCGACAACACACACACACACACACACCGACAACACACACACACACAACACACACACACACACACCGACAACACACACACACACACACCGACAACACACACACACACACCGACAACACACACACACACACACCGACAACACACACACACACACCGACAACAGACACACACACATACACCGACAACACACACACACACAAACAACACACACACACACAACACACACACACACCGACAACACACACACACACACACACACCGACAACACACACACACACACACCGACAACACACACACACACACACCGACAACACACACACACACACACCGACAACACACACACACACACACCGACAACACACACACACACACCGACAACACACACACACACACAACACACACACACACACCGACAACACACACACACACCGACAACACACACACGCACACACCGACAACACACACACACACAACACACACACACACACACCGACAACACACACACACACACACCGACAACACACACACACCGACAACAGACACACACACACACACCGACAACACACACACACACAAACAACACACACACACACACACACACACCGACAACACACACACACACACACACACACACACACACCGACAACACACACACACACCGACAACACACACACGCACACACCGACAACACACACACACACAACACACACACACACACACCGACAACACACACACACACACACCGACAACACACACACACCGACAACAGACACACACACACACACCGACAACACACACACACACAAACAACACACACACACACAACACACACACACACACACCGACAACACACACACACACACACACCGACAACACACACACACACACACACACACCGACAACACACACACACACACACCGACAACACACACACACACACACCGACAACACACACACACACCGACAACACACACACACACACAACACACACACACACACCGACAACACACACACACACACACACCGACAACACACACACCGACAACACACACACACACACACACACACACACACACACCGACAACACACACACACACACATCGACAACACACACACACACAAACACCAGCAACACACACACACACACAGACAACACACACACACCCACAACACACACACACCGACAACACACACACACACACACACACCGACAACACACACACACACACACCGACAACACACACACACACACACACTGACAACACACACACACACACACCGACAACACACACACACACACACCGACAACACACACACACACACACACCGACAACACACACACACCGACAACACACACACACACACACACACTCAGACAACACACACACCGACAACACACACACACACAACACACACACACACCGACAACACACACACACACACACCGACAACACACACACACACACACACTGACAACACACACACACACACCGACAACACACACACACACACACCGACAACACACACACATATACACACCGACAACACACACACACACCGACAACACACACACACACACACACACACACACACCGACAACACACACACACACCGACAACACACACACACACACACCGACAACACACACACACACACCGACAACACACACACACACACCGACAACACATAAACACACACACACCGACAACACACACACACACACACACAGACAACACACACACACACACACCGACAACACACACACACACACACCGACAACACACACACACCGACAACACACACACACACACACACACCAACAACACACACACACACCGACAACACACACACACACACACACACTGACAACACACACACACACACACCGACAACACACACACACACACACCGACAACACACACACACACACACACACACACACACACACACCGACAACACACACACACACCGACAACACACACACACACACACCGACAACACACACACACACACCGACAACACACACACACCGACAACACATAAACACACACACACCGACAACACACACACTCACACAGACAACACACACACACACACACCGACAACACACACACACACACACCGACAACACACACACACACACACACACCAACAACACACACACACACACACCGACAACACACACACACACACACACACACTGACAACACACACACACACACACCGACAACACACACACACACACACCAACAACACACACACACACACACACACACACACACACCGACAACACACACACACACCGACAACACACACACACACACACCGACAACACACACACACACCGAAAACACACACACACACACACCGACAACACACACACACACACCGACAACACACACACACACACACACACACCGACAACACACACACACACACACACTGACAACACACACACACACACACACCGACAACACACACACACACACACACCGACAACACACACACACACACCGACAACACACACACACCGACAACACACACACACACACCGACAACACACACACACAAACCGACAACACACACACACACACACCGACAACACATAAACACACACACACCGACAACACACACACACACTGACAACACACACACACACACCGACAACACACACACACACACCGACAACACACACACACCGACAACACACACACACACACCGACTACACACACACACACCGACAACACACACACACACACACACCGACAACACACACACACACACACCGACAACACATAAACACACACACACCGACAACACACACACACACACACTGACAACACACACACACACACACCGACAACACACACACACACACACACACCGACAACACACACACACACCGACAACACACACACACACACCGACAACACACACACACACACACACACACACACACCGACAAAACACACACACACCGACAACACACACACACACACACCGACAACACACACACACACACCGACAACACACACACACACACACCGACAACACATAAACACACACACACCGACAACACACACACACACTGACAACACACACACACACACCGACAACACACACACACACACCGACAACACACACACACACACACCGACAACACACACACACACACCGACAACAGACACACACACACACCGACAACACACACACACACAAACAACACACACACACACAACACACACACACACACACACCGACAACACACACACACACACACACACCGACAACACACACACACACACACCGACAACACACACACACACACACCGACAACACACACACACACACACACACCGACAACACACACACAAACACACCGACAACACACACACACACACACCGACAACACACACACACACACCGACAACACACACACACACACCGACAACACACACACACACACAACACACACACACACACCGACAACCGACACACACACACACCGACAACACACACACACACTGACAACACACACACACACACACCGACAACACACACACACACACACACACACACCGACAACACACACACACACACACCGACAACACACACACACACAAACACCGACAACACACACACACACACACACACACACACACACACACCGACAACACACACACACACCGACAACACACACACACACACACCGACAACACACACACACACACCGACAACACACACACACACACACCGACAACACATAAACACACACACACCGACAACACACACACACACACACTGACAACACAAACACACACACCGACAACACACACACACACACCGACAACACACACACACACACACCGACAACACACACACACACACACACCGACAACACACACACACACACACCGACAACACACACACACACACACACTGACAACACACACACACACACACCGACAACACACACACACACACACCGACAACACACACACACACACACACACACACACACCGACAACACACACACACACACACACCGACAACACACACACACCGACAACACACACACACACACACACACTCAGACAACACACACACCGACAACACACACACACACAACACACACACACACCGACAACACACACACACACACACCGACAACACACACACACACACACTGACAACACACACACACACACCGACAACACACACACACACACACCGACAACACACACACATATACACACCGACAACACACACACACACCGACAACACACACACACACACACACACACACACACACACACACCGACAACACACACACACACCGACAACACACACACACACACACCGACAACACACACACATACCGACAACACACACACACACACACCGACAACACATAAACACACACACACCGACAACACACACACACACACACAGACAACACACACACACACACCGACAACACACACACACACACCGACAACACACACACACCGACAACACACACACACACACACACCAACAACACACACACACACCGACAACACACACACACACACACACTGACAACACACACACACACACACCGACAACACACACACACACACACCGACAACACACACACACACACACACACACACACACACACACACCGACAACACACACACCGACAACACACACACACACACACCGACAACACACACACACACACACCGAAAACACACACACACACACACCGACAACACACACACACACAGACAACACACACACACACACACCGACAACACACACACACACCGACAACACACACACACACCGACAACACACACACACACACCGACAACACACACACACACACACCGACAACACATAAACACACACACACCGACAACACACACACTCACACAGACAACACACACACACACACACCAACAACACACACACACACACACCGACAACACACACACACACACACACTGACAACACACACACACACACACCGACAACACACACACACACACACCAACAACACACACACACACACACACACACACCGACAACACACACACACACCGACAACACACACACACACACACCGACAACACACACACACACCGAAAACACACACACACACACACCGACAACACACACACACACCGACAACACACACACACACACACACACACCGACAACACACACACACACACACACTGACAACACACACACACACACACACCGACAACACACACACACCGACAACACACACACACACACACACACTCAGACAACACACACACCGACAACACACACACACACAACACACACACACACCGACAACACACACACACACACACCGACAACACACACACACACACACACTGACAACACACACACACACACCGACAACACACACACACACACACCGACAACACACACACATATACACACCGACAACACACACACACACCGACAACACACACACACACACACACACACACACACACCGACAACACACACACACACCGACAACACACACACACACACACCGACAACACACACACACACACCGACAACACACACACACACACCGACAACACATAAACACACACACACCGACAACACACACACACACACACACAGACAACACACACACACACACACCGACAACACACACACACACACACCGACAACACACACACACCGACAACACACACACACACACACACACCAACAACACACACACACACCGACAACACACACACACACACACACACTGACAACACACACACACACACACCGACAACACACACACACACACACCGACAACACACACACACACACACACACACACACACACACACCGACAACACACACACACACCGACAACACACACACACACACACCGACAACACACACACACACACCGACAACACACACACACCGACAACACATAAACACACACACACCGACAACACACACACTCACACAGACAACACACACACACACACACCGACAACACACACACACACACACCGACAACACACACACACACACACACACCAACAACACACACACACACACACCGACAACACACACACACACACACACACACTGACAACACACACACACACACACCGACAACACACACACACACACACCACACACACACACACACACACACACACACACACCGACAACACACACACACACCGACAACACACACACACACACACACACACCGACAACACACACACACACACACACTGACAACACACACACACACACACACCGACAACACACACACACACACACACCGACAACACACACACACACACCGACAACACACACACACCGACAACACACACACACACACCGACAACACACACACACAAACCGACAACACACACACACACACACCGACAACACATAAACACACACACACCGACAACACACACACACACTGACAACACACACACACACACCGACAACACACACACACACACCGACAACACACACACACCGACAACACACACACACACACCGACTACACACACACACACCGACAACACACACACACACACACACCGACAACACACACACACACACACCGACAACACATAAACACACACACACCGACAACACACACACACACACACTGACAACACACACACACACACACCGACAACACACACACACACACACACACCGACAACACACACACACACCGACAACACACACACACACACCGACAACACACACACACACACACACACACACACACCGACAAAACACACACACACCGACAACACACACACACACACACCGACAACACACACACACACACCGACAACACACACACACACACACCGACAACACATAAACACACACACACCGACAACACACACACACACTGACAACACACACACACACACCGACAACACACACACACACACCGACAACACACACACACACACACCGACAACACACACACACACACCGACAACAGACACACACACACACCGACAACACACACACACACAAACAACACACACACACACAACACACACACACACACACACCGACAACACACACACACACACACACACCGACAACACACACACACACACACCGACAACACACACACACACACACCGACAACACACACACACACACACACACCGACAACACACACACAAACACA
>NW_027675438.1:112500-172500 GCF_965601325.2 Salmo salar
ACACACACACACACACACCGACAACACACACACACACACACACACCGACAACACACACACACACCGACAACACACACACACACACACCGACAACACACACACACACACACACACCGACAACACACACACACACACACCGACAACACACACACACACACCGACAACACACACACACACACAACACACACACACACACCGACAACACACACACACACACACCGACAACACACACACACACTGACAACACACACACACACACACCGACAACACACACACACACACACACACACACCGACAACACACACACACACACACCGACAACACACACACACACACACCGACAACACACACACACACACACACACACACACCGACAACACACACACACACCGACAACACACACACACACACACCGACAACACACACACACACACCGACAACACACCCACACACCGACAACACATAAACACACACACACCGACAACACACACACACACACACACTGACAACACACACACACACACCGACAACACACACACACACACCGACAACACACACACACACACACCGACAACACACACACACACACCGACAACAGACACACACACACACACCGACAACACACACACACACAAACAACACACACACACACAACACACACACACACACACCGACAACACACACACACACACACACACCGACAACACACACACACACACACCGACAACACACACACACACACACACACCGACAACACACACACACACACACCGACAACACACACACACACACACCGACAACACACACACACACACCGACAACACACACACACACACAAAACACACACACACACCGACAACACACACACACACACACACCGACAACACACACACACACACACACACACACCGACAACACACACACACACACATCGACAACACACACACACACAAACACCAGCAACACACACACACACACAGACAACACACACACACACCCACAACACACACACACCGACAACACACACACACACACCGACAACACAAACACACACACACCGACAACACACACACACACACACACTGACAACACCCACACACACACACCGACAACACACACACACACACCGACAACACACACACACACACACATACACACCGACAACACACACACACACACACACCGACAACACACACACACCGACAACACAAACACACACACACACACTCAGACAACACACACACCGACAACACACACACACAACACACACACACACCGACAACACACACACACACACACCGACAACACACACACACACACACTGACAACACACACACACACACCGACAACACAAACACACACACACCGACAACACACACACACATACACACCGACAACACACACACACACCGACAACACACACACACACACACACACACACACACACCGACAACACACACACACACCGACAACACACACACACACACACACACCGACAACACACACACACACACACCGACAACACACACACACACACACACACTCAGACAACACACACACCGACAACACACACACACAACACACACACACACCGACAACACACACACACACACACACACACCAACAACACACACACACACACACCGACAACACACACACACACACACACTGACATCACACACACACACACACCGACAACACACACACACACACACCGACAACACACACACACACACACACACACCGAAAACACACACACACACACACCGACAACACACACACACACACACACACACCGACAACACACACACACACACCGACAACACACACACACACACACCGACAACACACACACACACACCGACAACAGACACACACACACACACCGACAACACACACACACACAAACAACACACACACACACAACACACACACACACACACCGACAACACACACACACACACACCGACAACACACACACACACACACCGACAACACACACACACACACACCGACAACACACACACACACACCGACAACACACACACACACACACCGACAACACATAAACACACACACACCGACAACACACACACACACACACTGACAACACAAACACACACACACCTACAACACACACACACACACACCGACAACACACACACACACACCGACAACACACACACACACACACCGACAACACATAAACACACACACACCGACAACACACACACACACACACTGACAACACAAACACACACACACCTACAACACACACACACACACACACCGACAACACACACACACACACACCGACAACACACACACACACACCGACAACACACACACACACACACCGACAACACACACACACACACACCGACAACACACACACACACACACACCGACAACACACACACACACACACCGACAACACACACACACACACACACTGACAACACACACACACACACACCGACAACACACACACACACCGACAACACACACACACACACACACACACACCGACAACACACACACACACACACACCGACAACACACACACACCGACAACACACACACACACACACACACTCAGACAACACACACACCGACAACACACACACACACAACACACACACACACCGACAACACACACACACACACACCGACAACACACACACACACACACTGACAACACACACACACACACCGACAACACACACACACACACACCGACAACACACACACATATACACACCGACAACACACACACACACCGACAACACACACACACACACACACACACACACACACACCGACAACACACACACACACCGACAACACACACACACACACACCGACAACACACACACACACCGACAACACACACACACACACACCGACAACACATAAACACACACACACCGACAACACACACACACACACACAGACAACACACACACACACACACCGACAACACACACACACACACACCGACAACACACACACACCGACAACACACACACACACACACACCAACAACACACACACACACCGACAACACACACACACACACACACTGACAACACACACACACACACACCGACAACACACACACACACACACCGACAACACACACACACACACACACACACACACACACACCGACAACACACACACCGACAACACACACACACACACACCGACAACACACACACACACACACCGAAAACACACACACACACACACCGACAACACACACACACACAGACAACACACACACACACACACCGACAACACACACACACACCGACAACACACACACACACCGACAACACACACACACACCGACAACACACACACACACACACCGACAACACATAAACACACACACACCGACAACACACACACTCACACAGACAACACACACACACACACACCAACAACACACACACACACACACCGACAACACACACACACACACACACTGACAACACACACACACACACACCGACAACACACACACACACACACCAACAACACACACACACACACACACACACACACACACCGACAACACACACACACACCGACAACACACACACACACACACCGACAACACACACACACACCGAAAACACACACACACACACACCGACAACACACACACACACCACACACACACACACACACACACACACCGACAACACACACACACACACACACTGACAACACACACACACACACACAACGACAACACACACACACACACACACCGACAACACACACACACACACCGACAACACACACACACCGACAACACACACACACACACCGACTACACACACACACACCGACCACACACACACACACACACACCGACAACACACACACACACACACCGACAACACATAAACACACACACACCGACAACACACACACACACACACTGACAACACACACACACACACACCGACAACACACACACACACCGACAACACACACACACACACACACACACACACACCGACAACACACACACACACCGACAACACACACACACACACACCGACAACACACACACACACACCGACAACACACACACACACACACCGACAACACATAAACACACACACACCGACAACACACACACACACACTGACAACACACACACACACACCGACAACACACACACACACACCGACAACACACACACACACACACCGACAACACACACACACACACCGACAACAGACACACACACACACACCGACAACACACACACACACAAACAACACACACACACACAACACACACACACACACACCGACAACACACACACACACACACACCGACAACACACACACACACACACCGACAACACACACACACACACACCGACAACACACACACACACACACACACCGACAACACACACACACACCGACAACACACACACACACACACCGACAACACACACACACACACACACACCGACAACACACACACACACACACCGACAACACACACACACACACCGACAACACACACACACACACAACACACACACACACACCGACAACACACACACACACACACCGACAACACACACACACACTGACAACACACACACACACACACCGACAACACACACACACACACACACACACACCGACAACACACACACACACACACCGACAACACACACACACACACACCGACAACACACACACACACACACACACACACACACACACCGACAACACACACACACAACGACAACACACACACACACACACACCGACAACACACACACACACACCGACAACACACACACACCGACAACACACACACACACACCGACTACACACACACACACCGACCACACACACACACACACACACCGACAACACACACACACACACACCGACAACACATAAACACACACACACCGACAACACACACACACACACACTGACAACACACACACACACACACCGACAACACACACACACACCGACAACACACACACACACACACACACACACCGACAACACACACACACACCGACAACACACACACACACACACCGACAACACACACACACACACCGACAACACACACACACACACACCGACAACACATAAACACACACACACCGACAACACACACACACACACTGACAACACACACACACACACCGACAACACACACACACACACCGACAACACACACACACACACACCGACAACACACACACACACACCGACAACAGACACACACACACACACCGACAACACACACACACACAAACAACACACACACACACAACACACACACACACACACCGACAACACACACACACACACACACCGACAACACACACACACACACACCGACAACACACACACACACACACCGACAACACACACACACACACACACACCGACAACACACACACACACCGACAACACACACACACACACACCGACAACACACACACACACACACACACCGACAACACACACACACACACACCGACAACACACACACACACACCGACAACACACACACACACACAACACACACACACACACCGACAACACACACACACACACACCGACAACACACACACACACTGACAACACACACACACACACACCGACAACACACACACACACACACACACACACCGACAACACACACACACACACACCGACAACACACACACACACACACCGACAACACACACACACACACACACACACACACACACCGACAACACACACACACACCGACAACACACACACACACACACCGACAACACACACACACACACCGACAACACACCCACACACCGACAACACATAAACACACACACACCGACAACACACACACACACACACTGACAACACACACACACACACCGACAACACACACACACACACACCGACAACACACACACACACACACCGACAACACACACACACACACCGACAACAGACACACACACACACACCGACAACACACACACACACAAACAACACACACACACACAACACACACACACACACACCGACAACACACACACACACACACACACCGACAACACACACACACACACACCGACAACACACACACACACACACCGACAACACACACACACACACACCGACAACACACACACACACACACCGACAACACACACACACACACCGACAACACACACACACACACAAAACACACACACACACCGACAACACACACACACACACACACCGACAACACACACACACACACACACACACACACACCGACAACACACACACACACACATCGACAACACACACACACACAAACACCAGCAACACACACACACACACAGACAACACACACACACACCCACAACACACACACACCGACAACACACACACACACACCGACAACACAAACACACACACACCGACAACACACACACACACACACACTGACAACACCCACACACACACACCGACAACACACACACACACACCGACAACACACACACACACACACACACACACCGACAACACACACACACACACACACCGACAACACACACACACCGACAACACAAACACACACACACACACTCAGACAACACACACACCGACAACACACACACACAACACACACACACACCGACAACACACACACACACACACCGACAACACACACACACACACACTGACAACACACACACACATACCGACAACACAAACACACACACACCGACAACACACACACACATACACACCGACAACACACACACACACCGACACACACACACACACACACACACACACACACCGACAACACACACACACACCGACAACACACACACACACACACACACCGACAACACACACACACACACCGACAACACACACACACACACACACACACACTCAGACAACACACACACCGACAACACACACACACAACACACACACACACCGACAACACACACACACACACACACACACCAACAACACACACACACACACACCGACAACACACACACACACACACACACTGACATCACACACACACACACACCGACAACACACACACACACACACCGACAACACACACACACACACACACACACACACCGAAAACACACACACACACACACCGACAACACACACACACACACACACACACCGACAACACACACACACACACCGACAACACACACACACACACACCGACAACACACACACACACACCGACAACAGACACACACACACACACCGACAACACACACACACACAAACAACACACACACACACAACACACACACACACACACCGACAACACACACACACACACACCGACAACACACACACACACACACCGACAACACACACACACACACACCGACAACACACACACACACACCGACAACACACACACACACACAAAACACACACACACACCGACAACACACACACACACACACACCGACAACACACACACACACACACACACACACACCGACAACACACACACACACACATCGACAACACACACACACACAAACACCAGCAACACACACACACACACAGACAACACACACACACACCCACAACACACACACACCGACAACACACACACACACACACACACCGACAACACAAACACACACACACCGACAACACACACACACACACACACTGACAACACCCACACACACACACCGACAACACATACACACACACCGACAACACACACACACACACACACACACACACACCGACAACACACACACACACACACACCGACAACACACACACACCGACAACACACACACACACACACACACTCAGACAACACACACACCGACAACACACACACACAACACACACACACACCGACAACACACACACACACACACCGACAACACACACACACACACACTGACAACACACACACACACACACCGACAACACAAACACACACACACCGACAACACACACACACATACACACCGACAACACACACACACACCGACAACACACACACACACACACACACACACACACCGACAACACACACACACACCGACAACACACACACACACACACACACCGACAACACACACACACAAACCGACAACACACACACACACACACACACTCAGACAACACACACACCGACAACACACACACACACACACACACCAACAACACACACACACACCGACAACACACACACACACACACACACTGACATCACACACACACACACACCGACAACACACACACACACACACCGACAACACACACACACACACACACACACACACACACACCGAAAACACACACACACACACACCGACAACACACACACACACACCGACAACACACACACACACACACACACACCGACAACACACACACACACACACTGACAACACCCACACACACACCGACAACACACACACACACACCGACAACACACACACACACACACCGACAACACACACACACACACCGACAACAGACACACACACACACACCGACAACACACACACACACAAACAACACACACACACACAACACACACACACACACACCGACAACACACACACACACACACACACACCGACAACACACACACACACACACCAACAACACACACACACACACACCGACACACACACACACACACCGACAACACACACACACACACACCGACAACACACACATACACACACCGACAACACACACACACACACACCGACAACACACACACACACACACCGACAACACACACACACACACAACACACACACACACACCGACAACACACACACACACACACCGACAACACACACACACACTGACAACACACACACACACACACCGACAACACACACACACACACACACCGACAACACACACACACACACACCGACAACACACACACACACACCGACAACACACACACACCGACAACACACACACACACACCGACTACACACACACACACCGACCACACACACACACACACACACCGACAACACACACACACACACACCGACAACACATAAACACACACACACCGACAACACACACACACACACACTGACAACACACACACACACACACCGACAACACACACACACACCGACAACACACACACACACACACACACACACACACCGACAACACACACACACACCGACAACACACACACACACACACCGACAACACACACACACACACCGACAACACACACACACACACACCGACAACACATAAACACACACACACCGACAACACACACACACACACTGACAACACACACACACACACCGACAACACACACACACACACCGACAACACACACACACACACACCGACAACACACACACACACACCGACAACAGACACACACACACACACCGACAACACACACACACACAAACAACACACACACACACAACACACACACACACACACCGACAACACACACACACACACACACCGACAACACACACACACACACACCGACAACACACACACACACACACCGACAACACACACACACACACACACACCGACAACACACACACACACCGACAACACACACACACACACACCGACAACACACACACACACACACCGACAACACACACACACACACACCGACAACACACACACACACACCGACAACACACACACACACACAACACACACACACACACCGACAACACACACACACACACACCGACAACACACACACACACACTGACAACACACACACACACACACCGACAACACACACACACACACACACACACACCGACAACACACACACACACACACCGACAACACACACACACACACACCGACAACACACACACACACACACACACACACACACCGACAACACACACACACACCGACAACACACACACACACACACACCGACAACACACACACACTGACAACACACCCACACACCGACAACACATAAACACACACACACCGACAACACACACACACACACACTGACAACACACACACACACACCGACAACACACACACACACACACCGACAACACACACACACACACACCGACAACACACACACACACACCGACAACAGACACACACACACACACCGACAACACACACACACACAAACAACACACACACACACAACACACACACACACACACCGACAACACACACACACACACACACACCGACAACACACACACACACACACCGACAACACACACACACACACACCGACAACACACACACACACACACCGACAACACACACACACACACACACACCGACAACACACACACACACCGACAACACACACACACACACACCGACAACACACACACACACACACACACCGACAACACACACACACACACACCGACAACACACACACACACACCGACAACACACACACACACACAACACACACACACACACCGACAACACACACACACACACACCGACAACACACACACACACTGACAACACACACACACACACACCGACAACACACACACACACACACACACACACCGACAACACACACACACACACACCGACAACACACACACACACACACCGACAACACACACACACACACACACACACACACACACACACCGACAACACACACACACACCGACAACACACACACACACACACCGACAACACACACACACACACCGACAACACACCCACACACCGACAACACATAAACACACACACACCGACAACACACACACACACACACTGACAACACACACACACACACCGACAACACACACACACACACACCGACAACACACACACACACACACCGACAACACACACACACACACCGACAACAGACACACACACACACACCGACAACACACACACACACAAACAACACACACACACACAACACACACACACACACACCGACAACACACACACACACACACACACCGACAACACACACACACACACACCGACAACACACACACACACACACCGACAACACACACACACACACACCGACAACACACACACACACACACCGACAACACACACACACACACCGACAACACACACACACACACAAAACACACACACACACCGACAACACACACACACACACACACCTACAACACACACACACACACACACACACACACACCGACAACACACACACACACACATCGACAACACACACACACACAAACACCAGCAACACACACACACACACAGACAACACACACACACACCCACAACACACACACACCGACAACACACACACACACACCGACAACACAAACACACACACACCGACAACACACACACACACACACACTGACAACACCCACACACACACACCGACAACACACACACACACACCGACAACACACACACACACACACACACACACCGACAACACACACACACACACACACCGACAACACACACACACCGACAACACAAACACACACACACACACTCAGACAACACACACACCGACAACACACACACACAACACACACACACACCGACAACACACACACACACACACCGACAACACACACACACACACACTGACAACACACACACACATACCGACAACACAAACACACACACACCGACAACACACACACACATACACACCGACAACACACACACACACCGACAACACACACACACACACACACACACACACCGACAACACACACACACACCGACAACACACACACACACACACACACCGACAACACACACACACACACCGACAACACACACACACACACACACACACACTCAGACAACACACACACCGACAACACACACACACAACACACACACACACCGACAACACACACACACACACACACACACCAACAACACACACACACACACCGACAACACACACACACACACACACACTGACATCACACACACACACACACCGACAACACACACACACACACACCGACAACACACACACACACACACACACACACACCGAAAACACACACACACACACACCGACAACACACACACACACACACACACACCGACAACACACACACACACACCGACAACACACACACACACACACCGACAACACACACACACACACCGACAACAGACACACACACACACACCGACAACACACACACACACAAACAACACACACACACACACACACACAGACAACACACACACAAACACACCGACAACACACACACACACAACACACACACACACACACCGACAACACACACACACACACACCGACAACACACACACACACACTGACAACACACACACACACACCGACAACACACACACACACACACACACACCGACAACACACACACACCGACAACACACACACAAACACACACCGACAACACACACACACCGACAACACACACACACACACAACGACAACAAACACACACACACACCGACAACACACACACACACAACACACACACACACACACCGACAACACACACACACACACACCGACAACACACACACACCGACAACACACACACACACACCGACAACACACACACACACCGACAACACACACACACACACACACACCGACAACACACACACACACACCGATAACACACACACACCGACAACACACACACACACACACAAACACAACACAACACACACACACACCGACAACACACACACACACACCGACAACACACACACACACCGACAACACACACACACACACACACACACCGACAACACACACACACACACCGATAAGACACACACACCGACAACACACACACACACACACAAACACAACAACAACACACACACACACCGACAACACACACACACACACACACCGACAACACACACACACACACACCGACAACACACACACACACAACAAAACACACACACACACAGACAACACACACACACACACCGACAACACACACACACACACCGACAACACACACACACACACACACCGACAACACACACACACACACACCGACAACACACACACACACACACACACCGACAACACACACACACACACACCGACAACACACACACACACACACACACACCGACAAAACACACACACACACACACACACTGACAACACACACACACACACACACACACACACCGACAACACACACACACACACACCGACAACACACACACACACACCGACAACACAAACACACCGACAACACACACACACACACACCGACAACACACACACACACCGACAACACACACACACACAACACACACACCGACAACACACACACACACCGACAACACACACACACACACCGACAACACAAACACACCGACAACACACACACACACACACCGACAACACACACACAACACACACACACACACCGACAACACACACACACACACCGACAACACACACACACACACACACACCGACAACTTACACACACACACACCAACAACACACACACACACAACACACACACACACACCGACAACACACACACACACACACCGACAACACACACACACACACACACCGACAACACACACACACACACAACACACACACACACACCGACAACACACACACACACACACACCGACTACACACACACACACCGACAACACACACACACACACACCGACAACACACACACACACCGACAACACACACACACACACACACCGACAACACACACACACACACACCGACAACACACACACACACCGACAACACACACACACACAACACACACACACACACCGACAACACACACACACACACATCGACAACACACACACACACAACACACACACACCGACAACACACACACACACACACACACCGACAACACACACACACACACACACCGACAACACACACACACACACCGACAACACACACACACACAACACACACACACACACACCGACAACACACACACACACACACCAACAACACACACACACACACACACACACACACACACACCGACAACACACACACACCGACAACACACACACACACACACACACACAGACAACACACACACAAACACACCGACAACACACACACACACAACACACACACACACACACCGACAACACACACACACACACACCGACAACACACACACACACACTGACAACACACACACACACACCGACAACACACACACACACACACACACACCGACAACACACACACACCGACAACACACACACAAACACACACCGACAACACACACACACCGACAACACACACACACACACAACGACAACAAACACACACACACACCGACAACACACACACACACAACACACACACACACACACCGACAACACACACACACACACACCGACAACACACACACACCGACAACACACACACACACACCGACAACACACACACACACCGACAACACACACACACACACACACACCGACAACACACACACACACACCGATAACACACACACACCGACAACACACACACACACACACAAACACAACAACAACACACACACACACCGACAACACACACACACACACACACCGACAACACATACACACACACACCGACAACACACACACACACAACAAAACACACACACACACAGACAACACACACACACACACCGACAACACACACACACACACCGACAACACACACACACACACACACCGACAACACACACACACACCGACAACACACACACACACACACACACCGACAACACACACACACACACACCGACAACACACACACACACACACACACACCGACAAAACACACACACACACACACACACTGACAACACACACACACACACACACACACACACCGACAACACACACACACACACACCGACAACACACACACACCGACAACACAAACACACCGACAACACACACACACACACAACGACAACACACACACACACCGACAACACACACACACACAACACACACACCGACAACACACACACATACCGACAACACACACACACACACACACCGACAACACACACACACACACCGACAACACACACACACACACACACACACCGACTACACACACACACCGACAACACACACACACACACACCGACAACACACACACACACACCGACAACACACACACACACACCGACAACACACACACACACACACACACCGACAACACACACACACACACACCGACAACACACACACACCGGCAACACACACACACACCGACAACACACACACACACAACACACACACACACACCGACAACACACACACACACCACACACACACACACACACACACACACACACCGACAACACACACACACACACCGATAACACACACACACCGACAACACACACACACACACAAACACAACAACAACACACACACACACCGACAACACACACACACACACACACCAACAACACACACACACACACACCGACAACACACACACACACAACAAAACACACACACACACAGACAACACACACACACACACCGACAACACACACACACACACCGACAACACACACACACACACACACCGACAACACACACACACACACCGACAACACACACACACACACACCGACAACACACACACACACACACACCGACAACACACACACACACACACACACACCGACAAAACACACACACACACACACACACTGACAACACACACACACACACACACACCGACAACACACACACACACACACCAACAACACACACACACACACCGACAACACAAACACACCGACAACACACACACACACACACCGACAACACACACACACCAACAACACACACACACACAACACACACACCGACAACACACACACACACCGACAACACACACACACACACACACACCGACAACACACACACACACACCGACAACACACACACAAACACACACCGACAACACACACACACCGACAACACACACACACACACAACGACAACAAACACACACACACACCGACAACACACACACACACAACACACACACACACACACCGACAACACACACACACACACACCGACAACACATACACACCGACAACACACACACACACACCGACAACACACACACACACCGACAACACACACACACACACACACACACCGACAACACACACACACACACCGATAAGACACACACACCGACAACACACACACACACACACAAACACAACAACAACACACACACACACCGACAACACACACACACACACACACCGACAACACACACACACACACACCGACAACACACACACACACAACAAAACACACACACACACAGACAACACACACACACACACCGACAACACACACACACACACCGACAACACACACACACACACACACCGACAACACACACACACACACACCGACAACACACACACACACACACACACCGACAACACACACACACACACACCGACAACACACACACACACACACACACACCGACAAAACACACACACACACACACACACTGACAACACACACACACACACACACACACACACCGACAACACACACACACACACACCGACAACACACACACACACACCGACAACACAAACACACCGACAACACACACACACACACACCGACAACACACACACACACCGACAACACACACACACACAACACACACACCGACAACACACACACACACCGACAACACACACACACACACCGACAACACAAACACACCGACAACACACACACACACACACCGACAACACACACACACACCAACAACACACACACACACAACACACACACCGACAACACACACACACACCGACAACACACACACACACACACCGACAACACACACACACACACCGACAACACACACACAAACACACACCGACAACACACACACACCGACAACACACACACACACACAACGACAACAAACACACACACACACCGACAACACACACACACACAACACACACACACACACACCGACAACACACACACACACACACCGACAACACACACACATCGACAACACACACACACACACCGACAACACACACACACACCGACAACACACACACACACACACACACACACACCGACAACACACACACACACACCGATAACACACACACACCGACAACACACACACACACACACAAACACAACAACAACACACACACACACCGACAACACACACACACACACCGACAACACACACACAGACACACCGACAACACACACACACACACCAAAACACACACACACACAGACAACACACACACACACACCGACAACACACACACACACACCGACAACACACACACACACACACACCGACAACACACACACACACACACACCGACAACACACACACACACACACACACCGACAACACACACACACACACACCGACAACACACACACACACACACACACCGACAAAACACACACACACACACACACACTGACAACACACACACACACACACACACACACCGACAACACACACACACACACACCGACAACACACACACACACACCGACAACACAAACACACCGACAACACACACACACACAGACACCGACAACACACACACACACCGACAACACACACACACACAACACAAACACCGACAACACACACACATACCGACAACACACACACACACACACACCGACAACACACACACACACACCGACAACACACACACACACACACACACACCGACTACACACACACACCGACAACACACACACACACACACCGACAACACACACACACACACCGACAACACACACACACACACCGACAACACACACACACACACACACACACCGACAACACACACACACACACACCGACAACACACACACACCGGCAACACACACACACACCGACAACACACACACACACAACACACACACACACACCGACAACACACACACACACCGACAACACACACACACACACACACACACACACCGACAACACACACACACACACCGATAACACACACACACCGACAACACACACACACACACAAACACAACAACAACACACACACACACCGACAACACACACACACACACACACCGACAACACACACACACACACACCGACAACACACACACACACAACAAAACACACACACACACAGACAACACACACACACACACCGACAACACACACACACACACCGACAACACACACACACACACACCGACAACACACACACACACACCGACAACACACACACACACACACACACACCGACAAAACACACACACACACACACACACACTGACAACACACACACACACACACACACACACACACCGACAACACACACACACACACACCGACAACACACACACACACACCGACAACACAAACACACCGACAACACACACACACACCGACAACACACACACACACCAACAACACACACACACACAACACACACACCGACAACACACACACACACCGACAACACACACACACACACACACACCGACAACACACACACACACACCGACAACACACACACACACACACCGACTACACACACACACCGACAACACACACACACACACACCGACAACACACACACACACACCGACAACACACACACACACACCGACAACACACACACACACACACACCGACAACACACACACACACACACCGACAACACACACACACACACTGACAACACACACACACACACCGACAACACACACACACACACACACACACCGACAACACACACACACCGACAACACACACACAAACACACACCGACAACACACACACACCGACAACACACACACACACACAACGACAACAAACACACACACACACCGACAACACACACACACACAACACACACACACACACACCGACAACACACACACACACACACCGACAACACACACACACCGACAACACACACACACACACCGACAACACACACACACACCGACAACACACACACACACACACACACCGACAACACACACACACACACCGATAACACACACACACCGACAACACACACACACACACACAAACACAACAACAACACACACACACACCGACAACACACACACACACACACACCGACAACACATACACACACACACCGACAACACACACACACACAACAAAACACACACACACACAGACAACACACACACACACACCGACAACACACACACACACACCGACAACACACACACACACACACACCGACAACACACACACACACACACCGACAACACACACACACACACCGACAACACACACACACACACACCGACAACACACACACACACACACACACCGACAAAACACACACACACACACACACACTGACACACACACACACACACACACACACACACCGACAACACACACACACACACACCGACAACACACACACACCGACAACACAAACACACCGACAACACACACACACACACACCGACAACACACACACACACCGACAACACACACACACACAACACACACACCGACAACACACACACATACCGACAACACACACACACACACACACCGACAACACACACACACACACAGACAACACACACACACACACACACACACCGACTACACACACACACCGACAACACACACACACACACACCGACAACACACACACACACACCGACAACACACACACACACACCGACAACACACACACACACACACACCGACAACACACACACACACACACCGACAACACACACACACACACCGGCAACACACACACACACCGACAACACACACACACACAACACACACACACACACCGACAACACACACACACACACACACACACACACACACACACACACACACACACACACACACACCGACAACACACACACACACACCGATAACACACACACACCGACAACACACACACACACACACAAACACAACAACAACACACACACACACCGACAACACACACACACACACACACCGACAACACACACACACACACACCGACAACACACACACACACAACAAAACACACACACACACAGACAACACACACACACACACCGACAACACACACACACACACCGACAACACACACACACACACACACCGACAACACACACACACACCGACAACACACACACACACACACCGACAACACACACACACACACACACCGACAACACACACACACACACACACACACCGACAAAACACACACACACACACACACACTGACAACACACACACACACACACACACACACCGACAACACACACACACACACACCAACAACACACACACACACACCGACAACACAAACACACCGACAACACACACACACACACACCGACAACACACACACACCAACAACACACACACACACAACACACACACCGACAACACACACACACACCGACAACACACACACACACACACACACCGACAACACACACACACACACCGACAACACACACACAAACACACACCGACAACACACACACACCGACAACACACACACACACACAACGACAACAAACACACACACACACCGACAACACACACACACACAACACACACACACACACACCGACAACACACACACACACACACCGACAACACATACACACCGACAACACACACACACACCGACAACACACACACACACCGACAACACACACACACACACACACACACACACCGACAACACACACACACACACCGATAAGACACACACACCGACAACACACACACACACACACAAACACAACAACAACACACACACACACCGACAACACACACACACACACACACCGACAACACACACACACACACACCGACAACACACACACACACAACAAAACACACACACACACAGACAACACACACACACACACCGACAACACACACACACACACCGACAACACACACACACACACACACCGACAACACACACACACACACACCGACAACACACACACACACACACACACCGACAACACACACACACACACACCGACAACACACACACACACACACACACACCGACAAAACACACACACACACACACACACTGACAACACACACACACACACACACACACACACCGACAACACACACACACACACACCGACAACACACACACACACACCGACAACACAAACACACCGACAACACACACACACACACACCGACAACACACACACACACCGACAACACACACACACACAACACACACACCGACAACACACACACACACCGACAACACACACACACACACCGACAACACAAACACACCGACAACACACACACACACACACCGACAACACACACACACACCAACAACACACACACACACAACACACACACCGACAACACACACACACACCGACAACACACACACACACACACCGACAACACACACACACACACCGACAACACACACACAAACACACACCGACAACACACACACACCGACAACACACACACACACACAACGACAACAAACACACACACACACCGACAACACACACACACACAACACACACACACACACACCGACAACACACACACACACACACCGACAACACACACACATCGACAACACACACACACACACCGACAACACACACACACACCGACAACACACACACACACACACACACACACCGACAACACACACACACACACCGATAACACACACACACCGACAACACACACACACACACACAAACACAACAACAACACACACACACACCGACAACACACACACACACACCGACAACACACACACAGACACACCGACAACACACACACACACAACAAAACACACACACACACAGACAACACACACACACACACCGACAACACACACACACACACCGACAACACACACACACACACACACCGACAACACACACACACACACACACCGACAACACACACACACACACACACACCGACAACACACACACACACACACCGACAACACACACACACACACACCGACAAAACACACACACACACACACACACTGACAACACACACACACACACACACACACCGACAACACACACACACACACACCGACAACACACACACACACCGACAACACAAACACACCGACAACACACACACACACACACACCGACAACACACACACACACCGACAACACACACACACACAACACAAACACCGACAACACACACACATACCGACAACACACACACACACACACACCGACAACACACACACACACACCGACAACACACACACACACACACACACACCGACTACACACACACACCGACAACACACACACACACACACCGACAACACACACACACACACCGACAACACACACACACACACCGACAACACACACACACACACACACACACCGACAACACACACACACACACACCGACAACACACACACACCGGCAACACACACACACACCGACAACACACACACACACAACACACACACACACACCGACAACACACACACACACCGACAACACACACACACACACACACACACACACCGACAAAACACACACACACACCGATAACACACACACACCGACAACACACACACACACACAAACACAACAACAACACACACACACACCGACAACACACACACACACACACACACCGACAACACACACACACACACACCGACAACACACACACACACAACAAAACACACACACACACAGACAACACACACACACACACCGACAACACACACACACACACCGACAACACACACACACACACACACCGACAACACACACACACACCGACAACACACACACACACACACCGACAACACACACACACACACCGACAACACACACACACACACACACACACCGACAAAACACACACACACACACACACACACTGACAACACACACACACACACACACACACACACACACACCGACAACACACACACACACACACCGACAACACACACACACACACCGACAACACAAACACACCGACAACACACACACACACCGACAACACACACACACACCAACAACACACACACACACAACACACACACCGACAACACACACACACACCGACAACACACACACACACACACACACCGACAACACACACACACACACCGACAACACACACACACACACACCGACTACACACACACACCGACAACACACACACACACACACCGACAACACACACACACACACCGACAACACACACACACACACCGACAACACACACACACACACACACCGACAACACACACACACACACACCGACAACACACACACACCGGCAACACACACACACACCGACAACACACACACACACAACACACACACACACCGACAACACACACACACACACCGACAACACACACACACACACACACACACCGACAACACACACACACACCGACAACACACACACACACACACACACACCGACAACACACACACACACCGACAACACACACACACACAACACACACACACACACCGACAACACACACACACACACACCGACAACACACACACACAAACACACCGACAACACACACACACACACACAAACACACACCGACAACACACACACACACACCGACAACACACACACACACACACACACACACACACACACACACCGACAACACACACACACACACCGACAACACACACACACACAAACACCAGCAACACACACACACACACCGACAACACAAACACACCGACAACACACACACACACACCGACAACACAAACACACCGACAACACACACACACACACCGACAACACACACACACACCGACAACACACACACACAACACACACACCGACAACACACACACACACCGACAACACACACACACACACACACACACACCGACAACACACACACACACACACACACCGACAACACACACACACACACACACACCGACTACACACACACACCGACAACACACACACACACACACCGACAACACACACACACACACCGACAACACACACACACACACCGACAACACACACACACACACACCGACAACACACACACACCGGCAACACACACACACACCGACAACACACACACACACAACACACACCCACACACCGACAACACACACACACACACCGACAACACACACACACACACACACACACCGACAACACACACACACACACACCGACAACACACACACACACAACACACACACACACACCGACAACACACACACACACACACACCGACAACACACACACACACACACCGACAACACACACACACACTGACAACACACACACACACAACACACACACACCGACAACACACACACACACCGACAACACACACACACACACACACACCGACAACACACACACACACACCGACAACACACACACACACACACACACCGACTACACACACACACACCGACAACACACACACACACCGACAACACACACACACACAACACACACACCGACAACACACACACATACCGACAACACACACACACACACACACCGACAACACACACACACACACCGACAACACACACACACACACACACACACCGACTACACACACACACCGACAACACACACACACACACACCGACAACACACACACACACCGACAACACACACACACACACCGACAACACACACACACACACACACCGACAACACACACACACACACACCGACAACACACACACACCGGCAACACACACACACACCGACAACACACACACACACAACACACACACACACACCAACAACACACACACACACCGACAACACACACACACACACACACACACACACCGACAACACACACACACCGATAACACACACACACCGACAACACACACACACACACACAAACACAACAACAACACACACACACACCGACAACACACACACACACACACACCGACAACACACACACACACACACCGACAACACACACACACACAACAAAACACACACAACAAAACACACAGACAACACACACACACACACCGACAACACACACACACACACCGACAACACACACACACACACACACCGACAACACACACACACACCGACAACACACACACACACACACCGACAACACACACACACACACCGACAACACACACACACACACACACACACCGACAAAACACACACACACACACACACACACCGACAACACACACACACACCGACAACACACACACACACAACACACACACACACACCGACAACACACACACACACACACCGACAACACACACACACAAACACACCGACAACACACACACACACACACAAACACACACCGACAACACACACACACACACCGACAACACACACACACACACACACACACACACACACACACACCGACAACACACACACACACACCGACAACACACACACACACAAACACCAGCA
Organism: Salmo salar; assembly: GCF_965601325.2. Lineage (NCBI taxonomy): Eukaryota > Metazoa > Chordata > Actinopteri > Salmoniformes > Salmonidae > Salmo > Salmo salar. The sequence goes on from NW_027675438.1 coordinate 138,110, forward strand.
ACACACACACACACACCGACAACACAAACACACCGACAACACACACACACACACCGACAACACAAACACACCGACAACACACACACACACACCGACAACACACACACACACCGACAACACACACACACAACACACACACCGACAACACACACACACACCGACAACACACACACACACACACACACACACCGACAACACACACACACACACACACACCGACAACACACACACACACACACACACCGACTACACACACACACCGACAACACACACACACACACACCGACAACACACACACACACACCGACAACACACACACACACACCGACAACACACACACACACACACCGACAACACACACACACCGGCAACACACACACACACCGACAACACACACACACACAACACACACCCACACACCGACAACACACACACACACACCGACAACACACACACACACACACACACACCGACAACACACACACACACACACCGACAACACACACACACACAACACACACACACACACCGACAACACACACACACACACACACCGACAACACACACACACACACACCGACAACACACACACACACTGACAACACACACACACACAACACACACACACCGACAACACACACACACACCGACAACACACACACACACACACACACCGACAACACACACACACACACCGACAACACACACACACACACACACACCGACTACACACACACACACCGACAACACACACACACACCGACAACACACACACACACAACACACACACCGACAACACACACACATACCGACAACACACACACACACACACACCGACAACACACACACACACACCGACAACACACACACACACACACACACACCGACTACACACACACACCGACAACACACACACACACACACCGACAACACACACACACACCGACAACACACACACACACACCGACAACACACACACACACACACACCGACAACACACACACACACACACCGACAACACACACACACCGGCAACACACACACACACCGACAACACACACACACACAACACACACACACACACCAACAACACACACACACACCGACAACACACACACACACACACACACACACACCGACAACACACACACACCGATAACACACACACACCGACAACACACACACACACACACAAACACAACAACAACACACACACACACCGACAACACACACACACACACACACCGACAACACACACACACACACACCGACAACACACACACACACAACAAAACACACACAACAAAACACACAGACAACACACACACACACACCGACAACACACACACACACACCGACAACACACACACACACACACACCGACAACACACACACACACCGACAACACACACACACACACACCGACAACACACACACACACACCGACAACACACACACACACACACACACACCGACAAAACACACACACACACACACACACACTGACAACACACACACACACACACACACACACACACCGACAACACACACACACACACACCGACAACACACACACACACACCGACAACACAAACACACCGACAACACACACACACACCGACAACACACACACACACCAACAACACACACACACACAACACACACACCGACAACACACACACACACCGACAACACACACACACACACACACACCGACAACACACACACACACACCGACAACACACACACACACACACCGACAACACACACACACCGGCAACACACACACACACCGACAACACACACACACACAACACACACACACACACCGACAACACACACACACCGACAACACACACACACACACACACACACCGACAACACACACACACACCGACAACACACACACACACAACACACACACACACACCGACAACACACACACACACACACCGACAACACACACACACACAAACACACCGACAACACACACACACACAAACACACACCGACAACACACACACACACACCGACAACACACACACACACACACACACACACACACACACACACACCGACAACACACACACACACACCGACAACACACACACACACAAACACCAGCAACACACACACACACACCGACAACACAAACACACCGACAACACACACACACACACCGACAACACAAACACACCGACAACACACACACACACACCGACAACACACACACACACCGACAACACACACACACAACACACACACCGACAACACACACACACACCGACAACACACACACACACACACACACCGACAACACACACACACACACACCGACAACACACACACACACACACACACCGACTACACACACACACCGACAACACACACACACACACACCGACAACACACACACACACACCGACAACACACACACACACACCGACAACACACACACACACACACCGACAACACACACACACACACACCGACAACACACACACACACCGACAACACACACACACACCGACAACACACACACACACACACCGACAACACACACACACACAACACACACACACACACACCGACAACACACACACACACCGACAACACACACACACACACACACACCGACAACACACAAACACACACCGACAACACACACACAACACACACACACACACCGACAACACACACACACACACACCGACAACACACACACACACCGACAACACACACACAACACACACACAGACAACACACACACACACACCGACAACACACACACACACACACACCGACAACACATACACACACACCGACAACACACACACACACACACCGACTACACACACACACACCGACAACACACACACACACACACACACACACACACACCGACAACACACACACACACACCGACAACACACACACACCGACAACACACACACACACACACCGACAACACACACACACCGGCAACACACACACACACACACCGACAACACACACACACACAACACACACACACACACCGACAACACACACACACACCGACAACACACACACACACCGACAACTTACACACACACACACCAACAACACACACACACACAACACACACACACACACCGACAACACACACACACACACACCGACAACACACACACACACACACACCGACAACACACACACACACAACACACACACACACACCGACAACACACACACACACACACACACACACACACACACACCGACTACACACACACACACCGACAACACACACACACACACACCGACAACACACACACACACCGACAACACACACACACACACACACCGACAACACACACACACACACACCGACAACACACACACACACCGACAACACACACACACACAACACACACACACACACCGACAACACACACACACACACATCGACAACACACACACACACAACACACACAAACACACCGACAACACACACACACACACAACACACACACACACACACCGACAACACACACACACACACACCGACAACACACACACACACACTGACAACACACACACACACACCGACAACACACACACACACACACACACACACACACCGACAACACACACACACCGACAACACACACACACACACCGACAACACACACACAAACACACACCGACAACACACACACACCGACAACACACACACACACACAACGACAACAAACACACACACACACCGACAACACACACACACACAACACACACACACACACACCGACAACACACACACACACCGACAACACACACACACCGACAACACACACACACACACCGACAACACACACACACACCGACAACACACACACACACACACACACCGACAACACACACACACACACCGATAACACACACACACCGACAACACACACACACACACACAAACACAACAACAACACACACACACACCGACAACACACACACACACACACACCGACAACACACACACACACACACCGACAACACACACACACACAACAAAACACACACACACACAGACAACACACACACACACACCGACAACACACACACACACACCGACAACACACACACACACACACACCGACAACACACACACACACACACCGACAACACACACACACACACACACACACCGACAACACACACACACACACCGACAACACAAACACACCGACAACACACACACACACACACCGACAACACACACACACACCGACAACACACACACACACAACACACACACCGACAACACACACACACACCGACAACACACACACACACACACACCGACAACACACACACACACACCGACAAAACACACACACACACACACACACCGACTACACACACACACCGACAACACACACACACACACACCGACAACACACACACACACACCGACAACACACACACACACACCGACAACACACACACACACACACACCGACAACACACACACACACACACCGACAACACACACACACCGGCAACACACACACACACCGACAACACACACACACACAACACACACACACACACCGACAACACACACAGACACACCGACAACACACACACACACACACACACACCGACAACACACACACACACACACCGACAACACAAACACACACAACACACACACACACACCGACAACACACACACACACACACCGACAACACACACACACACCGACAACACACACACACACACACCGACAACACACACACACACACCGACAACACACACACACACACACACACACCGACAAAACACACACACACACACACACACACTGACAACACACACACACACACACACACACACACACCGACAACACACACACACACACACCGACAACACACACACACACACCGACAACACAAACACACCGACAACACACACACACACCGACAACACACACACACACCAACAACACACACACACACAACACACACACCGACAACACACACACACACCGACAACACACACACACACACCACACCGACAACACACACACACACACCGACAACACACACACACACACACCGACTACACACACACACCGACAACACACACACACACACACCGACAACACACACACACCGACAACACACACACACACACCGACAACACACACACACACACACACCGACAACACACACACACACACACCGACAACACACACACACCGGCAACACACACACACACCGACAACACACACACACACAACACACACACACACACCGACAACACACACACACACACCGACAACACACACACACACACCACACACACCGACAACACACACACACACCGACAACACACACACACACAACACACACACACACACCGACAACACACACACACACACACCGACAACACACACACACAAACACACCGACAACACACACACACACAAACACACACCGACAACACACACACACACACCGACAACACACACACACACACACACACACACACACACACACACCGACAACACACACACACACACCGACAACACACACACACACAAACACCAGCAACACACACACACACACCGACAACACAAACACACCGACAACACACACACACACACACACCGACAACACACACACACACACACCGACAACACACACACACACAACAAAACACACACACACACAGACACACACACACACACACCGACAACACACACACACACACCGACAACACACACACACACACACACCGACAACACACACACACACACACACCGACAACACACACACACACACACACACCGACAACACACACACACACACACCGACAACACACACACACACACACACACACCGACAAAACACACACACACACACACACACTGACAACACACACACACACACACACACACACACCGACAACACACACACACACACACCGACAACACACACACACACACCGACAACACAAACACACCGACAACACACACACACACACACCGACAACACACACACACACCGACAACACACACACACACAACACACACACCGACAACACACACACACACCGACAACACACACACACACACCGACAACACAAACACACCGACAACACACACACACACACACCGACAACACACACACACACCAACAACACACACACACACAACACACACACCGACAACACACACACACACCGACAACACACACACACACACACCGACAACACACACACACACACCGACAACACACACACAAACACACACCGACAACACACACACACCGACAACACACACACACACACAACGACAACAAACACACACACACACCGACAACACACACACACACAACACACACACACACACACCGACAACACACACACACACACACCGACAACACACACACATCGACAACACACACACACACACCGACAACACACACACACACCGACAACACACACACACACACACACACACCGACAACACACACACACACACCGATAACACACACACACCGACAACACACACACACACACACAAACACAACAACAACACACACACACACCGACAACACACACACACACACCGACAACACACACACAGACACACCGACAACACACACACACACACACACAGACAACACACACACACACACCGACAACACACACACACACACCGACAACACACACACACACACACACCGACAACACACACACACACACACACCGACAACACACACACACACACACACACCGACAACACACACACACACACACCGACAACACACACACACACACACACACCGACAAAACACACACACACACACACACACTGACAACACACACACACACACACACACACACCGACAACACACACACACACACACCGACAACACACACACACACCGACAACACAAACACACCGACAACACACACACACACACACACCGACAACACACACACACACCGACAACACACACACACACAACACAAACACCGACAACACACACACATACCGACAACACACACACACACACACACCGACAACACACACACACACACCGACAACACACACACACACACACACACACCGACTACACACACACACCGACAACACACACACACACACACCGACAACACACACACACACACCGACAACACACACACACACACCGACAACACACACACACACACACACACACCGACAACACACACACACACACACCGACAACACACACACACCGGCAACACACACACACACCGACAACACACACACACACAACACACACACACACACCGACAACACACACACACACCGACAACACACACACACACACACACACACACACCGACAACACACACACACACACCGATAACACACACACACCGACAACACACACACACACACAAACACAACAACAACACACACACACACCGACAACACACACACACACACACACACCGACAACACACACACACACACACCGACAACACACACACACACAACAAAACACACACACACACAGACAACACACACACACACACCGACAACACACACACACACCGACAACACACACACACACACACCGACAACACACACACACACACCGACAACACACACACACACACACACACACCGACAAAACACACACACACACACACACACACTGACAACACACACACACACACACACACACACACACACACCGACAACACACACACACACACACCGACAACACACACACACACACCGACAACACAAACACACCGACAACACACACACACACCGACAACACACACACACACCAACAACACACACACACACAACACACACACCGACAACACACACACACACCGACAACACACACACACACACACACACCGACAACACACACACACACACCGACAACACACACACACACACACCGACTACACACACACACCGACAACACACACACACACACACCGACAACACACACACACACACCGACAACACACACACACACACCGACAACACACACACACACACACACCGACAACACACACACACACACACCGACAACACACACACACCGGCAACACACACACACACCGACAACACACACACACACAACACACACACACACCGACAACACACACACACACACCGACAACACACACACACACACACACACACCGACAACACACACACACACCGACAACACACACACACACACACACACACCGACAACACACACACACACCGACAACACACACACACACAACACACACACACACACCGACAACACACACACACACACACCGACAACACACACACACAAACACACCGACAACACACACACACACACACAAACACACACCGACAACACACACACACACACCGACAACACACACACACACACACACACACACACACACACACACACACACCGACAACACACACACACACACCGACAACACACACACACACAAACACCAGCAACACACACACACACACCGACAACACAAACACACCGACAACACACACACACACACCGACAACACAAACACACCGACAACACACACACACACACCGACAACACACACACACACCGACAACACACACACACAACACACACACCGACAACACACACACACACCGACAACACACACACACACACACACACCGACAACACACACACACACACACACACCGACAACACACACACACACACACACACCGACTACACACACACACCGACAACACACACACACACACACCGACAACACACACACACACACCGACAACACACACACACACACCGACAACACACACACACACACACCGACAACACACACACACCGGCAACACACACACACACCGACAACACACACACACACAACACACACCCACACACCGACAACACACACACACACACCGACAACACACACACACACACACACACACCGACAACACACACACACACACACCGACAACACACACACACACAACACACACACACACACCGACAACACACACACACACACACACCGACAACACACACACACACACACCGACAACACACACACACACTGACAACACACACACACACAACACACACACACCGACAACACACACACACACCGACAACACACACACACACACACACACCGACAACACACACACACACACCGACAACACACACACACACACACACACCGACTACACACACACACACCGACAACACACACACACACCGACAACACACACACACACAACACACACACCGACAACACACACACATACCGACAACACACACACACACACACACCGACAACACACACACACACACCGACAACACACACACACACACACACACACACCGACTACACACACACACCGACAACACACACACACACACACCGACAACACACACACACACACCGACAACACACACACACACACCGACAACACACACACACACACACACCGACAACACACACACACACACACCGACAACACACACACACCGGCAACACACACACACACCGACAACACACACACACACAACACACACACACACACCAACAACACACACACACACCGACAACACACACACACACACACACACACACACCGACAACACACACACACCGATAACACACACACACCGACAACACACACACACACACACAAACACAACAACAACACACACACACACCGACAACACACACACACACACACACCGACAACACACACACACACACACCGACAACACACACACACACAACAAAACACACACAACAAAACACACAGACAACACACACACACACACCGACAACACACACACACACACCGACAACACACACACACACACACACCGACAACACACACACACACCGACAACACACACACACACACACCGACAACACACACACACACACCGACAACACACACACACACACACACACACCGACAAAACACACACACACACACACACACACTGACAACACACACACACACACACACACACCGACAACACACACACACACACACCGACAACACACACACACACACCGACAACACAAACACACCGACAACACACACACACACCGACAACACACACACACACCAACAACACACACACACACAACACACACACCGACAACACACACACACACCGACAACACACACACACACACACACACCGACAACACACACACACACACCGACAACACACACACACACACACCGACTACACACACACACCGACAACACACACACACACACACCGACAACACACACACACACACCGACAACACACACACACACACCGACAACACACACACACACACACACCGACAACACACACACACACACACTGACAACACACACACACACAACACACACACACACACCGACAACACACACACACCGACAACACACACACACACACACACACACCGACAACACACACACACACCGACAACACACACACACACAACACACACACACACACCGACAACACACACACACACACACCGACAACACACACACACACAAACACACCGACAACACACACACACACAAACACACACCGACAACACACACACACACACCGACAACACACACACACACACACACACACACACACACACACACACCGACAACACACACACACACACCGACAACACACACACACACAAACACCAGCAACACACACACACACACCGACAACACAAACACACCGACAACACACACACACACACCGACAACACAAACACACCGACAACACACACACACACACCGACAACACACACACACACCGACAACACACACACACAACACACACACCGACAACACACACACACACCGACAACACACACACACACACACACACCGACAACACACACACACACACACCGACAACACACACACACACACACACACCGACTACACACACACACCGACAACACACACACACACACCGACAACACACACACACACACACCGACAACACACACACACACACACCGACAACACACACACACACCGACAACACACACACACACCGACAACACACACACACACACACCGACAACACACACACACACAACACACACACACACACACCGACAACACACACACACACCGACAACACACACACACACACACACACCGACAACACACAAACACACACCGACAACACACACACAACACACACACACACACCGACAACACACACACACACACACCGACAACACACACACACACCGACAACACACACACACACAACACACACACAGACAACACACACACACACCGACAACACACACACACACACACACCGACAACACATACACACACACCGACAACACACACACACACACACCGACTACACACACACACACCGACAACACACACACACACACACACACACACACACACCGACAACACACACACACACACCGACAACACACACACACCGACAACACACACACACACACACCGACAACACACACACACCGGCAACACACACACACACACACCGACAACACACACACACACAACACACACACACACACCGACAACACACACACACACCGACAACACACACACACACCGACAACTTACACACACACACACCAACAACACACACACACACAACACACACACACACACCGACAACACACACACACACACACCGACAACACACACACACACACACACCGACAACACACACACACACAACACACACACACACACCGACAACACACACACACACACACACACACACACACACACACACACACACACACACCGACTACACACACACACACCGACAACACACACACACACACACCGACAACACACACACACACCGACAACACACACACACACACACACCGACAACACACACACACACACACCGACAACACACACACACACCGACAACACACACACACACAACACACACACACACACCGACAACACACACACACACACATCGACAACACACACACACAGAACACACACAAACACACCGACAACACACACACACACACAACACACACACACACACACCGACAACACACACACACACACACCGACAACACACACACACACACTGACAACACACACACACACACCGACAACACACACACACACACACACACACACACACCGACAACACACACACACCGACAACACACACACACACACCGACAACACACACACAAACACACACCGACAACACACACACACCGACAACACACACACACACACAACGACAACAAACACACACACACACCGACAACACACACACACACAACACACACACACACACACCGACAACACACACACACACCGACAACACACACACACCGACAACACACACACACACACCGACAACACACACACACACCGACAACACACACACACACACACACACCGACAACACACACACACCGACAACACACACACACACACACAAACACAACAACAACACACACACACACCGACAACACACACACACACACACACCGACAACACACACACACACACACCGACAACACACACACACACAACAAAACACACACACACACAGACAACACACACACACACACCGACAACACACACACACACACCGACAACACACACACACACACACACCGACAACACACACACACACACACCGACAACACACACACACACACACACACACCGACAACACACACACACACACCGACAACACAAACACACCGACAACACACACACACACACACCGACAACACACACACACACCGACAACACACACACACACAACACACACACCGACAACACACACACACACCGACAACACACACACACACACACACCGACAACACACACACACACACCGACAACACACACACACACACACACACACCGACTACACACACACACCGACAACACACACACACACACACCGACAACACACACACACACACCGACAACACACACACACACACCGACAACACACACACACACACACACCGACAACACACACACACACACCGACAACACACACACACCGGCAACACACACACACACCGACAACACACACACACACAACACACACACACACACCGACAACACACACAGACACACCGACAACACACACACACACACACACACACCGACAACACACACACACACACACCGACAACACAAACACACACAACACACACACACACACCGACAACACACACACACACCGACAACACACACACACACACACCGACAACACACACACACACACCGACAACACACACACACACACACACACACACCGACAAAACACACACACACACACACACACACTGACAACACACACACACACACACACACACCGACAACACACACACACACACACCGACAACACACACACACACACCGACAACACAAACACACCGACAACACACACACACACCGACAACACACACACACACCAACAACACACACACACACAACACACACACCGACAACACACACACACACCGACAACACACACACACACACACACACCGACAACACACACACACACACCGACAACACACACACACACACACCGACTACACACACACACCGACAACACACACACACACACACCGACAACACACACACACCGACAACACACACACACACACCGACAACACACACACACACACACACCGACAACACACACACACACACACCGACAACACACACACACCGGCAACACACACACACACCGACAACACACACACACACAACACACACACACACACCGACAACACACACACACACACCGACAACACACACACACACACACACACACCGACAACACACACACACACCGACAACACACACACACACAACACACACACACACACCGACAACACACACACACACACACCGACAACACACACACACAAACACACCGACAACACACACACACACAAACACACACCGACAACACACACACACACACCGACAACACACACACACACACACACACACACACACACACACACCGACAACACACACACACACACACACCGACAACACACACACACACAAACACCAGCAACACACACACACACACCGACAACACAAACACACCGACAACACACACACACACACCGACAACACAAACACACCGACAACACACACACACACACCGACAACACACACACACACCGACAACACACACACACAACACACACACCGACAACACACACACACACCGACAACACACACACACACACACACACCGACAACACACACACACACACACCGACAACACACACACACACACACACACCGACTACACACACACACCGACAACACACACACACACACACCGACAACACACACACACACACCGACAACACACACACACACACCGACAACACACACACACACACACCGACAACACACACACACCGGCAACACACACACACACCGACAACACACACACACACAACACACACCCACACACCGACAACACACACACACACACCGACAACACACACACACACACACACACACCGACAAAACACACACACACACACACACACACTGACAACACACACACACACACACACACACCGACAACACACACACACACACACCGACAACACACACACACACACCGACAACACAAACACACCGACAACACACACACACACCGACAACACACACACACACCAACAACACACACACACACAACACACACACCGACAACACACACACACACCGACAACACACACACACACACACACACCGACAACACACACACACACACCGACAACACACACACACACACACCGACTACACACACACACCGACAACACACACACACACACACCGACAACACACACACACACACCGACAACACACACACACACACCGACAACACACACACACACACACACCGACAACACACACACACACACACTGACAACACACACACACCGGCAACACACACACACACCGACAACACACACACACACAACACACACACACACACCGA
Source organism: Salmo salar (assembly GCF_965601325.2). Lineage (NCBI taxonomy): Eukaryota > Metazoa > Chordata > Actinopteri > Salmoniformes > Salmonidae > Salmo > Salmo salar. Next base: position 153,173 of record NW_027675438.1, read on the forward strand.
CAACACACACACACCGACAACACACACACACACACACACACACCGACAACACACACACACACCGACAACACACACACACACAACACACACACACACACCGACAACACACACACACACACACCGACAACACACACACACACAAACACACCGACAACACACACACACACAAACACACACCGACAACACACACACACACACCGACAACACACACACACACACACACACACACACACACACACACACCGACAACACACACACACACACCGACAACACACACACACACAAACACCAGCAACACACACACACACACCGACAACACAAACACACCGACAACACACACACACACACCGACAACACAAACACACCGACAACACACACACACACACCGACAACACACACACACACCGACAACACACACACACAACACACACACCGACAACACACACACACACCGACAACACACACACACACACACACACCGACAACACACACACACACACACCGACAACACACACACACACACACACACCGACTACACACACACACCGACAACACACACACACACACCGACAACACACACACACACACACCGACAACACACACACACACACACCGACAACACACACACACACCGACAACACACACACACACCGACAACACACACACACACACACCGACAACACACACACACACAACACACACACACACACACCGACAACACACACACACACCGACAACACACACACACACACACACACCGACAACACACAAACACACACCGACAACACACACACAACACACACACACACACCGACAACACACACACACACACACCGACAACACACACACACACCGACAACACACACACACACAACACACACACAGACAACACACACACACACCGACAACACACACACACACACACACCGACAACACATACACACACACCAACAACACACACACACACACACCGACTACACACACACACACCGACAACACACACACACACACACACACACACACACACCGACAACACACACACACACACCGACAACACACACACACCGACAACACACACACACACACACCGACAACACACACACACCGGCAACACACACACACACACACCGACAACACACACACACACAACACACACACACACACCGACAACACACACACACACCGACAACACACACACACACCGACAACTTACACACACACACACCAACAACACACACACACACAACACACACACACACACCGACAACACACACACACACACACCGACAACACACACACACACACACACCGACAACACACACACACACAACACACACACACACACCGACAACACACACACACACACACACACACACACACACACACACACACACACACACCGACTACACACACACACACCGACAACACACACACACACACACCGACAACACACACACACACCGACAACACACACACACACACACACCGACAACACACACACACACACACCGACAACACACACACACACCGACAACACACACACACACAACACACACACACACACCGACAACACACACACACACACATCGACAACACACACACACAGAACACACACAAACACACCGACAACACACACACACACACAACACACACACACACACACCGACAACACACACACACACACACCGACAACACACACACACACACTGACAACACACACACACACACCGACAACACACACACACACACACACACACACACACCGACAACACACACACACCGACAACACACACACACACACCGACAACACACACACAAACACACACCGACAACACACACACACCGACAACACACACACACACACAACGACAACAAACACACACACACACCGACAACACACACACACACAACACACACACACACACACCGACAACACACACACACACCGACAACACACACACACCGACAACACACACACACACACCGACAACACACACACACACCGACAACACACACACACACACACACACCGACAACACACACACACCGACAACACACACACACACACACAAACACAACAACAACACACACACACACCGACAACACACACACACACACACACCGACAACACACACACACACACACCGACAACACACACACACACAACAAAACACACACACACACAGACAACACACACACACACACCGACAACACACACACACACACCGACAACACACACACACACACACACCGACAACACACACACACACACACCGACAACACACACACACACACACACACACCGACAACACACACACACACACCGACAACACAAACACACCGACAACACACACACACACACACCGACAACACACACACACACCGACAACACACACACACACAACACACACACCGACAACACACACACACACCGACAACACACACACACACACACACCGACAACACACACACACACACCGACAACACACACACACACACACACACACCGACTACACACACACACCGACAACACACACACACACACACCGACAACACACACACACACACCGACAACACACACACACACACCGACAACACACACACACACACACACCGACAACACACACACACACACCGACAACACACACACACCGGCAACACACACACACACCGACAACACACACACACACAACACACACACACACACCGACAACACACACAGACACACCGACAACACACACACACACACACACACACCGACAACACACACACACACACACCGACAACACAAACACACACAACACACACACACACACCGACAACACACACACACACCGACAACACACACACACACACACCGACAACACACACACACACACCGACAACACACACACACACACACACACACCGACAAAACACACACACACACACACACACACTGACAACACACACACACACACACACACACCGACAACACACACACACACACACCGACAACACACACACACACACCGACAACACAAACACACCGACAACACACACACACACCGACAACACACACACACACCAACAACACACACACACACAACACACACACCGACAACACACACACACACCGACAACACACACACACACACACACACCGACAACACACACACACACACCGACAACACACACACACACACACCGACTACACACACACACCGACAACACACACACACACACACCGACAACACACACACACCGACAACACACACACACACACCGACAACACACACACACACACACACCGACAACACACACACACACACACCGACAACACACACACACCGGCAACACACACACACACCGACAACACACACACACACAACACACACACACACACCGACAACACACACACACACACCGACAACACACACACACACACACACACACCGACAACACACACACACACCGACAACACACACACACACAACACACACACACACACCGACAACACACACACACACACACCGACAACACACACACACAAACACACCGACAACACACACACACACAAACACACACCGACAACACACACACACACACCGACAACACACACACACACACACAACACACACACACACACCGACAACACACACACACACACACACCGACAACACACACACACACAAACACCAGCAACACACACACACACACCGACAACACAAACACACCGACAACACACACACACACACCGACAACACAAACACACCGACAACACACACACACACACCGACAACACACACACACACCGACAACACACACACACAACACACACACCGACAACACACACACACACCGACAACACACACACACACACACACACCGACAACACACACACACACACACCGACAACACACACACACACACACACACCGACTACACACACACACCGACAACACACACACACACACACCGACAACACACACACACACACCGACAACACACACACACACACCGACAACACACACACACACACACCGACAACACACACACACCGGCAACACACACACACACCGACAACACACACACACACAACACACACCCACACACCGACAACACACACACACACACCGACAACACACACACACACACACACACACCGACAACACACACACACACACACCGACAACACACACACACACAACACACACACACACACCGACAACACACACACACACACACCGACAACACACACACACACACCGACAACACACACACACACTGACAACACACACACACACAACACACACACACCGACAACACACACACACACCGACAACACACACACACACACACACACCGACAACACACACACACACACCGACAACACACATACACACACACACCGACTACACACACACACACCGACAACACACACACACACACACCGACAACACACACACACACACCGACAACACACACACACACACACACCGACAACACACACACACACCGACAACACACACACACACACACACACACACTGACAACACACACACACACACCGACAACACACACACACACAACACACACACACACACACCGACAACACACACACACACACACCGACAACACACACACACACCGACAACACACACACACACCGACAACACACACACACACACACCGACAACACACACACACACAACACACACACACACACACCGACAACACACACACACACCGACAACACACACACACACACCGACAACACACAAACACACACCGACAACACACACACAACACACACACACACACCGACAACACACACACACACACACCGACAACACACACACACACCGACAACACACACACACACAACACACACACAGACAACACACACACACACCGACAACACACACACACACACACACCGACAACACATACACACACACCGACAACACACACACACACACACCGACTACACACACACACACCGACAACACACACACACACACACACACACACCGACAACACACACACACACACACCGACAACACACACACACCGACAACACACACACACACACACCGACAACACACACACACCGGCAACACACACACACACACACCGACAACACACACACACACAACACACACACACACACCGACAACACACACACACACACCGACAACACACACACACACACACCGACAACTTACACACACACACACCAACAACACACACACACACAACACACACACACACACCGACAACACACACACACACCGACAACACACACACACACACACCGACAACACACACACACACACAACACACACACACACACCGACAACACACACACACACACACACACACACACACACACACACACACACACACCGACTACACACACACACACCGACAACACACACACACACACACCGACAACACACACACACACCGACAACACACACACACACACACACCGACAACACACACACACACACACCGACAACACACACACACACAACACACACACACACCGACAACACACACACACACACACCGACAACACACACACACACACCGACAACACACACACACACACACACCGACAACACACACACACACACCGACAACACACACACACACACACACACACCGACAAAACACACACACACACACACACACACTGACAACACACACACACACACACACACACACACACCGACAACACACACACACACACACCGACAACACACACACACACACCGACAACACAAACACACCGACAACACACACACACACCGACAACACACACACACACCAACAACACACACACACACAACACACACACCGACAACACACACACACACCGACAACACACACACACACACACACACCGACAACACACACACACACACCGACAACACACACACACACACACCGACTACACACACACACCGACAACACACACACACACACACCGACAACACACACACACCGACAACACACACACACACACCGACAACACACACACACACACACACCGACAACACACACACACACACACCGACAACACACACACACCGGCAACACACACACACACCGACAACACACACACACACAACACACACACACACACCGACAACACACACACACACACCGACAACACACACACACACACACACACACCGACAACACACACACACACCGACAACACACACACACACAACACACACACACACACCGACAACACACACACACACACACCGACAACACACACACACAAACACACCGACAACACACACACACACAAACACACACCGACAACACACACACACACACCGACAACACACACACACACACACACACACACACACACACACACACCGACAACACACACACACACACCGACAACACACACACACACAAACACCAGCAACACACACACACACACCGACAACACAAACACACCGACAACACACACACACACACCGACAACACAAACACACCGACAACACACACACACACACCGACAACACACACACACACCGACAACACACACACACAACACACACACCGACAACACACACACACACCGACAACACACACACACACACACACACCGACAACACACACACACACACACCGACAACACACACACACACACACACACCGACTACACACACACACCGACAACACACACACACACACACCGACAACACACACACACACACCGACAACACACACACACACACCGACAACACACACACACACACACCGACAACACACACACACCGGCAACACACACACACACCGACAACACACACACACACAACACACACCCACACACCGACAACACACACACACACACCGACAACACACACACACACACACACACACCGACAACACACACACACACACACCGACAACACACACACACACAACACACACACACACACCGACAACACACACACACACACACCGACAACACACACACACACACCGACAACACACACACACACTGACAACACACACACACACAACACACACACACCGACAACACACACACACACCGACAACACACACACACACACACACACCGACAACACACACACACACACCGACAACACACACACACACACACACCGACTACACACACACACACCGACAACACACACACACACACACCGACAACACACACACACACACCGACAACACACACACACACACACACCGACAACACACACACACACCGACAACACACACACACACACACACACACACTGACAACACACACACACACACCGACAACACACACACACACACACACCGACAACACACACACACACAACACACACACACCGACAACACACACACACACACACCGACAACACACACACACACCGACAACACACACACACACCGACAACACACACACACACACACCGACAACACACACACACACAACACACACACACACACACCGACAACACACACACACACCGACAACACACACACACACACACACACCGACAACACACAAACACACACCGACAACACACACACAACACACACACACACACCGACAACACACACACACACACACCGACAACACACACACACACCGACAACACACACACACACAACACACACACAGACAACACACACACACACCGACAACACACACACACACACACACCGACAACACATACACACACACCGACAACACACACACACACACACCGACTACACACACACACACCGACAACACACACACACACACACACACACACCGACAACACACACACACACACACCGACAACACACACACACCGACAACACACACACACACACACCGACAACACACACACACCGGCAACACACACACACACACACCGACAACACACACACACACAACACACACACACACACCGACAACACACACACACACACCGACAACACACACACACACACACCGACAACTTACACACACACACACCAACAACACACACACACACAACACACACACACACACCGACAACACACACACACACACACCGACAACACACACACACACACACACCGACAACACACACACACACAACACACACACACACACCGACAACACACACACACACACACACACACACACACACACACCGACTACACACACACACACCGACAACACACACACACACACACCGACAACACACACACACACCGACAACACACACACACACACACACCGACAACACACACACACACACACCGACAACACACACACACACCGACAACACACACACACACAACACACACACACACACCGACAACACACACACACACACATCGACAACACACACACACACAACACACACAAACACACCGACAACACACACACACACAACACACACACACACACACCGACAACACACACACACACACACCGACAACACACACACACACACTGACAACACACACACACACACCGACAACACACACACACACACACACACACACACCGACAACACACACACACCGACAACACACACACACACACCGACAACACACACACAAACACACACCGACAACACACACACACCGACAACACACACACACACACAACGACAACAAACACACACACACACCGACAACACACACACACACAACACACACACACACACACCGACAACACACACACACACACACCGACAACACACACACACCGACAACACACACACACACACCGACAACACACACACACACCGACAACACACACACACACACACACACCGACAACACACACACACACACCGATAACACACACACACCGACAACACACACACACACACACAAACACAACAACAACACACACACACACCGACAACACACACACACACACACACCGACAACACACACACACACACACCGACAACACACACACACACAACAAAACACACACACACACAGACAACATACACACACACACCGACAACACACACACACACACCGACAACACACACACACACACACACCGACAACACACACACACACACACACCGACAACACACACACACACACACACACCGACAACACACACACACACACACCGACAACACACACACACACACACACACACCGACAAAACACACACACACACACACACACTGACAACACACACACACACACACACACCGACAACACACACACACACACACCGACAACACACACACACACACCGACAACACAAACACACCGACAACACACACACACACACACCGACAACACACACACACACCGACAACACACACACACACAACACACACACCGACAACACACACACACACCGACAACACACACACACACACACACCGACAACACACACACACACACCGACAACACACACACACACACACACACACCGACTACACACACACACCGACAACACACACACACACACACCGACAACACACACACACACACCGACAACACACACACACACACCGACAACACACACACACACACACCGACAACACACACACACCGGCAACACACACACACACACACCGACAACACACACACACACAACACACACACACACACCGACAACACACACACACACACCGACAACACACACACACACACACCGACAACTTACACACACACACACCAACAACACACACACACACAACACACACACACACACCGACAACACACACACACACCGACAACACACACACACACACACCGACAACACACACACACACACAACACACACACACACACCGACAACACACACACACACACACACACACACACACACACACACACACACACACACCGACTACACACACACACACCGACAACACACACACACACACACCGACAACACACACACACACCGACAACACACACACACACACACACCGACAACACACACACACACACACCGACAACACACACACACACCGACAACACACACACACACAACACACACACACACACCGACAACACACACACACACACATCGACAACACACACACACACCGACAACACACACACACACACACCGACAACACACACACACACACCGACAACACACACACACACACACACACACCGACAAAACACACACACACACACACACACACTGACAACACACACACACACACACACACACACACACCGACAACACACACACACACACACCGACAACACACACACACACACCGACAACACAAACACACCGACAACACACACACACACCGACAACACACACACACACCAACAACACACACACACACAACACACACACCGACAACACACACACACACCGACAACACACACACACACACACACACCGACAACACACACACACACACCGACAACACACACACACACACACCGACTACACACACACACCGACAACACACACACACACACACCGACAACACACACACACCGACAACACACACACACACACCGACAACACACACACACACACACACCGACAACACACACACACACACACCGACAACACACACACACCGGCAACACACACACACACCGACAACACACACACACACAACACACACACACACACCGACAACACACACACACACACCGACAACACACACACACACACACACACACCGACAACACACTCGCACACCGACAACACACACACACACAACACACACACACACACCGACAACACACACACACACACACCGACAACACACACACACAAACACACCGACAACACACACACACACAAACACACACCGACAACACACACACACACACCGACAACACACACACACACACACACACACACACACACACACACACACCGACAACACACACACACACACCGACAACACACACACACACAAACACCAGCAACACACACACACACACCGACAACACAAACACACCGACAACACACACACACACACCGACAACACAAACACACCGACAACACACACACACACACCGACAACACACACACACACCGACAACACACACACACAACACACACACCGACAACACACACACACACCGACAACACACACACACACACCGACAACACACACACACACACACCGACAACACACACACACACACACACACCGACTACACACACACACCGACAACACACACACACACACACCGACAACACACACACACACACCGACAACACACACACACACACCGACAACACACACACACACACACCGACAACACACACACACCGGCAACACACACACACACCGACAACACACACACACACAACACACACCCACACACCGACAACACACACACACACACCGACAACACACACACACACACACACACACCGACAACACACACACACACACACCGACAACACACACACACACAACACACACACACACACCGACAACACACACACACACACACCGACAACACACACACACACACCGACAACACACACACACACTGACAACACACACACACACAACACACACACACCGACAACACACACACACACCGACAACACACACACACACACACACACCGACAACACACACACACACACCGACAACACACACACACACACACACACCGACTACACACACACACACCGACAACACACACACACACACACCGACAACACACACACACACACCGACAACACACACACACACACACACCGACAACACACACACACACCGACAACACACACACACACACACACACACACTGACAACACACACACACACACCGACAACACACACACACACACACACCGACAACACACACACACACAACACACACACACCGACAACACACACACACACACACCGACAACACACACACACACCGACAACACACACACACACCGACAACACACACACACACACACCGACAACACACACACACACAACACACACACACACACACCGACAACACACACACACACCGACAACACACACACACACACACACACCGACAACACACAAACACACACCGACAACACACACACAACACACACACACACACCGACAACACACACACACACACACCGACAACACACACACACACCGACAACACACACACACACAACACACACACAGACAACACACACACACACCGACAACACACACACACACACACACCGACAACACATACACACACACCGACAACACACACACACACACACCGACTACACACACACACACCGACAACACACACACACACACACACACACACCGACAACACACACACACACACACCGACAACACACACACACCGACAACACACACACACACACACCGACAACACACACACACCGGCAACACACACACACACACACCGACAACACACACACACACAACACACACACACACACCGACAACACACACACACACACCGACAACACACACACACACACACCGACAACTTACACACACACACACCAACAACACACACACACACAACACACACACACACACCGACAACACACACACACACACACCGACAACACACACACACACACACACCGACAACACACACACACACAACACACACACACACACCGACAACACACACACACACACACACACACACACACACACACACACACCGACTACACACACACACACCGACAACACACACACACACACACCGACAACACACACACACACCGACAACACACACACACACACACACCGACAACACACACACACACACACACCGACAACACACACACACACCGACAACACACACACACACAACACACACACACACACCGACAACACACACACACACACATCGACAACACACACACACACAACACACACAAACACACCGACAACACACACACACACAACACACACACACACACACCGACAACACACACACACACACACCGACAACACACACACACACACTGACAACACACACACACACACCGACAACACACACACACACACACACACACACCGACAACACACACACACCGACAACACACACACACACACCGACAACACACACACAAACACACACCGACAACACACACACACCGACAACACACACACACACACAACGACAACAAACACACACACACACCGACAACACACACACACACAACACACACACACACACACCGACAACACACACACACACACACCGACAACACACACACACCGACAACACACACACACACACCGACAACACACACACACACCGACAACACACACACACACACACACACCGACAACACACACACACACACCGATAACACACACACACCGACAACACACACACACACACACAAACACAACAACAACACACACACACACCGACAACACACACACACACACACACCGACAACACACACACACACACACACCGACAACACACACACACACAACAAAACACACACACACACAGACAACATACACACACACACCGACAACACACACACACACACCGACAACACACACACACACACACACCGACAACACACACACACACACACCGACAACACACACACACACACACACACCGACAACACACACACACACACACCGACAACACACACACACACACACACCGACAAAACACACACACACACACACACACACTGACAACACACACACACACACACACACCGACAACACACACACACACACACCGACAACACACACACACACACCGACAACACAAACACACCGACAACACACACACACACACACCGACAACACACACACACACCGACAACACACACACACACAACACACACACCGACAACACACACACACACCGACAACACACACACACACACACACCGACAACACACACACACACACCGACAACACACACACACACACACACACACCGACTACACACACACACCGACAACACACACACACACACACCGACAACACACACACACACACCGACAACACACACACACACACCGACAACACACACACACACACACACCGACAACACACACACACACACACACCGACAACACACACACACCGGCAACACACACACACACCGACAACACACACACACACAACACACACACACACACCGACAACACACACAGACACACCGACAACACACACACACACACACACACACCGACAACACACACACACACACACCGACAACACAAACACACACAACACACACACACACACCGACAACACAAACACACACAACACACACACACACACCGACAACACACACACACACACACCGACAACACACACACACAAACACACCGACAACACACACACACACACACACACCGACAACACACACACACCGACAACACACACACACACACACACACACACACACACCGACAACACACACACACCGACAACACACACACACACAAACACCAGCAACACACACACACACACCGACAACACACAAACACACACACCGACAACACACACACACACACACACCAACAACACACACACACACACACCGACAACACACACACACACACACACACACCGACAACACACACACACACACACACACACACTGACAACACACACACACACACACCGACAACACACACACACACCGACAACACACACACACACCGACAACACACACACACCGACAACACACACACACACACCGACAACACACACACACACCGACAACACACACACACACAACACACACACACCGACAACACACACACACACCGACAACACACACACACACACACACACCGACAACACACACACACACACACACCGACAACACACACACACACACACCGACTACACACACACACACCGACAACACACACACACACACACCGACAACACACACACACACCGACAACACACACACACACACACACCGACAACACACACACACACCGACAACACACACACACACACACACACACACACACACTGACAACACACACACACACACCGACAACACACACACACACACACCGACAACACACACACACAACACACACACACACACACCGACAACACACACACACACACACACACACACACACCGACAACACACACACACACACCGATAACACACACACACCGACAACACACACACACACAAACACAACAACAACACACACACACACCGACAACACACACACACACACACACCGACAACACACACACACACACACCGACAACACACACACACACAACAAAACACACACACACACAGACAACACACACACACACACCGACAACACACACACACACCGACAACACACACACACACACCGACAACACACACACACACACACCGACAACACACACACACACACACCGACAACACACACACACACACACACCGACAACACACACACACACACACACACCGACAAAACACACACACA
Source organism: Salmo salar (assembly GCF_965601325.2). Taxonomy (NCBI): domain Eukaryota; kingdom Metazoa; phylum Chordata; class Actinopteri; order Salmoniformes; family Salmonidae; genus Salmo; species Salmo salar. Next base: position 168,570 of record NW_027675438.1, read on the forward strand.
CACACACACACTGACAACACACACACACACACACACACACACACCGACAACACACACACACACACACCGACAACACACACACACACACCGACAACACAAACACACCGACAACACACACACACACACACCGACAACACACACACACCGACAACACACACACACACAACACACACACCGACAACACACACACACACCGACAACACACACACACACACACACACACCGACAACACACACACACACACCGACAACACACACACACACACACACACACACACCGACTACACAAACACACCGACAACACACACACACACACACACACCGACAACACACACACACACACCGACAACACACACACACACACCGACAACACACACACCGACAACACACACACACACACACCGACAACACACACACACCGGCAACACACACACACACCGACAACACACACACACACAACACACACACACACACCGACAACACACACAGACACACCGACAACACACACACACACACACACACCGACAACACACACACACACACACCGACAACACACACACACACAACACACACACACACACCGACAACACACACACACACACACCGACAACACACACACACAAACACACCGACAACACACACACACACACACACACCGACAACACACACACACACACCGACAACACACACACACACACACACACACACACACACACACACACCGACAACACACACACACACACCGACAACACACACACACACAAACACCAGCAACACACACACACACACCGACAACACACACACACACACACACCGACAACACACACACACACACACACCGACAACACACACACACACACACACACACCGACAACACACACACACACACACACACACACCGACAACACACACACACACACACACACACACACACACTGACAACACACACACACACACACACACCGACAACACACACACACACACAACGACAACACACACACACACACCGACAACACACACACACCGACAACACACACACACACACCGACAACACACACACACACCGACAACTCACACACACACACACACACCGACAACACACACACACACACCGACAACACACACACACACACACACCGACTACACACACACACACCGACAACACACACACACACACACCGACAACACACACACACACCGACAACACACACACACACACACACACACACACCGACTACACAAACACACCGACAACACACACACACACACACACACCGACAACACACACACACACACCGACAACACACACACACACACCGACAACACACACACCGACAACACACACACACACACACCGACAACACACACACACCGGCAACACACACACACACCGACAACACACACACACACAACACACACACACACACCGACAACACACACAGACACACCGACAACACACACACACACACACACACCGACAACACACACACACACACACCGACAACACACACACACACAACACACACACACACACCGACAACACACACACACACACACCGACAACACACACACACAAACACACCGACAACACACACACACACACACACACCGACAACACACACACACACACCGACAACACACACACACACACACACACACACACACACACACACACCGACAACACACACACACACACAGACAACACACACACACACAAACACCAGCAACACACACACACACACCGACAACACACACACACACACACACCGACAACACACACACACACACACACCGACAACACACACACACACACACACACACCGACAACACACACACACACACACACACACACCGACAACACACACACACACACACACACACACACACACTGACAACACACACACACACACACACACCGACAACACACACACACACACAACGACAACACACACACACACACCGACAACACACACACACCGACAACACACACACACACACCGACAACACACACACACACCGACAACTCACACACACACACACACACCGACAACACACACACACACACCGACAACACACACACACACACACACACACCGACTACACACACACACACCGACAACACACACACACACACACCGACAACACACACACACACACCGACAACACACACACACACACCGACAACACACACACACACCGACAACACACACACACACACACACACACACTGACAACACACACACACACACCGACAACACACACACACACACACCGACAACACACACACACACAACACACACACACACACACCGACAACACACACACACACACACCGACAACACACACACACACACCGACAACACACACACACACCGACAACACACACACACACACACCGACAACACACACACACACAACACACACACACACACACCGACAACACACACACACACCGACAACACACACACACACACACACACCGACAACACACACACACACACCGACAACACACACACACACACCGACAACACACACACACACACACACACCGACAACACACACACACACACACACACTGACAACACACACACACACACACCGACAACACACACACACAAACACACCGACAACACACACACACACACACACACCGACAACACACACACACACACCGACAACACACACACACACACACACACACACACACACCGACAACACACACACACCGACAACACACACACACACAAACACCAGCAACACACACACACACACCGACAACACACAAACACACACACCGACAACACACACACACACACACACCGACAACACACACACACACACACACACCGACAACACACACACACACACACACACACACCGACAACACACACACACACACACACACACACTGACAACACACACACACACACACCGACAACACACATACACACACACCGACAACACACACACACACACCGACAACACACACACACCGACAACACACACACACACACCGACAACACACACACACACCGACAACACACACACACACAACACACACACACCGACAACACACACACACACCGACAACACACACACACACACACACACCGACAACACACACACACACACACCGACAACACACACACACACACACACACACCAACTACACACACACACACCGACAACACACACACACACACACCGACAACACACACACACACACCGATAACACACACACACCGACAACACACACACACACAAACACAACAACAACACACACACACACCGACAACACACACACACACACACACCGACAACACACACACACACACACCGACAACACACACACACACACAACAAAACACACACACACACAGACAACACACACACACACACCGACAACACACACACACACACCGACAACACACACACACACACCGACAACACACACACACACACACCGACAACACACACACACACACACCGACAACACACACACAAACACACACCGACAACACACACACACACACACACACCGACAAAACACACACACACACACACACACTGACAACACACACACACACACACACACACACACCGACAACACACACACACACACACCGACAACACACACACACACACCGACAACACAAACACACCGACAACACACACACACACACACCGACAACACACACACACACCGACAACACACACACACACAACACACACACCGACAACACACACACACACCGACAACACACACACACACACACACACACCGACAACACACACACACACACCGACAACACACACACACACACACACACACACACACCGACTACACAAACACACCGACAACACACACACACACACACACACCGACAACACACACACACACACCGACAACACACACACACACACCGACAACA
>NW_027675438.1:180000-182500 GCF_965601325.2 Salmo salar
CACACACACACCGACAACACACACACACACACACACACACACCGACAAAACACACACACACACACACACACTGACAACACACACACACACACACACACACACACACCGACAACACACACACACACACACCGACAACACACACACACACACCGACAACACACACACACACACACCGACAACACACACACACACCGACAACACACACACACACACACACACCGACAACACACACACACACCGACAACACACACACGCACACACACACACCGACAACACACACACACACACCGACAACACACACACACACACACACACACACACCGACTACACAAACACACCGACAACACACACACACACACACACCGACAACACACACACACACACCGACAACATACACACACACACCGACAACACACACACCGACAACACACACACACACACACCGACAACACACACACACCGGCAACACACACACACACCGACAACACACACACACACAACACACACACACACACCGACAACACACACAGACACACCGACAACACACACACACACACACACACACCGACAACACACACACACACACACCGACAACACACACACACACAACACACACACACACACCGACAACACACACACACACACACCGACAACACACACACACAAACACACCGACAACACACACACACACACACACACACACACCGACAACACACACACACACACAGACAACACACACACACACACACACACACACACACACACACACCGACAACACACACACACACACCGACAACACACACACACACAAACACCAGCAACACACACACACACACCGACAACACACACACACACACACACCGACAACACACACACACACACACACCGACAACACACACACACACACACACACCGACAACACACACACACACACACACACACACCGACAACACACACACACACACACACACACACACACTGACAACACACACACACACACACACACCGACAACACACACACACACACAACGACAACACACACACACACACCGACAACACACACACACCGACAACACACACACACACACCGACAACACACACACACACCGACAACTCACACACACACACACACACCGACAACACACACACACACACCGACAACACACACACACACACACACACACCGACTACACACACACACACCGACAACACACACACACACACACCGACAACACACACACACACACCGACAACACACACACACACACACACCGACCACACACACACACACCGACAACACACACACACACACACACACACACTGACAACACACACACACACACCGACAACACACACACACACACACCGACAACACACACACACACAACACACACACACACACACCGACAACACACACACACACACACCGACAACACACACACACACACCGACAACACACACACACACCGACAACACACACACACACACCGACAACACACACACACACAACACACACACACACACACACACACACACACCGACAACACACACACACACACACACCGACAACACACACACACACACCGACAACACACACACAACACACACACACACACCGACAACACACACACACACACACCGACAACACACACACACACACCGACAACACACACACACACACCGACAACACACACACACACACACACACCGACAACACACACACACACACACACACTGACAACACACACACACACACACCGACAACACACACACACACAACACACCGACAACACACACACACACACACACACCGACAACACACACACACACACCGACAACACACACACACACACACACACACACACACACCGACAACACACACACACCGACAACACACACACACACAAACACCAGCAACACACACACACACACCGACAACACACAAACACACACACCGACAACACACACACACACACACACCGACAACACACACACACACACACACACCGACAACACACACACACACACACACACACACCGACAACACACACACACACACACACACACACTGACAACACACACACACACACACCGACAACACACATACACACACACCGACAACACACACACACACACCGACAACACACACACACCGACAACACACACACACACACCGACAACACACACACACACCGACAACACACACACACACAACACACACACACCGACAACACACACACACACCGACAACACACACACACACACACACCGACAACACACACACACACACACCGACAACACACACACACACACACACACACCAACTACACACACACACACCGACAACACACACACACACACACCGACAACACACACACACACCGACAACACACACACACACACACACACACACCGACAACACACACACACACACAGACAACACACACACACACACACACACACACACACACACACACCGACAACACACACACACACACCG
>NW_027675438.1:192500-197780 GCF_965601325.2 Salmo salar
CACACACACACACACCGACAACACACACACACACACACACCGACAACACACACACACACACCGACAACACACACACACCACACACCGACACACACACACACACACTGACAACACACACACACACAACACACACACACCGACAACACACACACACACACCACAACACACACACACCGACAACACACACACACACACACCGACAACACACACACACACCGACAACACACACACACACAACACACCGACAACACACACACACACACACACACACCGACAACACACACACACACACCGACAACACACACACACACACACACACACACACACACACACACACACACACACACACCGACAACACACACACACACACCGACAACACACACACACACAAACACCAGCAACACACACACACACACTGACAACACACACACACACCGACAACACACACACACACACACACACCGACAACACACACACACACACCGACAACACACACACACCGACAACACACACACACACACACACCGACAACACACACACACACCGACAACACACACACACACACACCGACAACACACACACACACAACACACACACACACACACCGACAACACACACACACACACACCGACAACACACACACACAAACACACCGACAACACACACACACACACACCGACAACACACACACACACACCGACAACACACACACAACACACACACACACACACACACACACCGACAACACACACACACACACCGACAACACACACACACACAAACACCAGCAACACACACACACACACCGACAACACACACACACACACACACCGACAACACACACACACACACACACCGACAACACACACACACACACACACCACACACCGACAACACACACACACACACACACACACACCGACAACACACACACACACACACACACACACTGACAACACACACAACACACACCGACAACACACACACACACACACCGACAACACACACACACACCGACAACACACACACACCGACAACACACACACACACACCGACAACACACACACACACCGACAACACACACACACACAACACACACACACCGACAACACACACACACACCGACAACACACACACACACACACCGACAACACACACACACCGACAACACACACACACACACACACACACACACAGACAACACACACACACACACACACCGACAACACACACACACACACACCGACAACACACACACACACAACACACACACACCGACAACACACACACACACACACCGACAACACACACACACACACACCGACAACACACACACACACACCGACAACACACACACACACACACACACACACACACACACACACACCGACAACACACACACACACCGACAACACACACACACCGACAACACACACACACACACACACACACCGACAACACACACACACACACACCGACAACACACACACACACAACACACACACACACACCGACAACACACACAGACACACCGACAACACACACACACACACACACACACCGACAACACACACACACACACACCGACAACACACACACACACAACACACACACACACACCGACAACACACACACACACACACCGACAACACACACACACAAACACACCGACAACACACACACACACACACCGACAACACACACACACACACCGACAACACACACACAAACACACACACACACACACACCGACAACACACACACACACACCGACAACACACACACACACAAACACCAGCAACACACACACACCGACAACACACACACACACACACACCGACAACACACACACACACACACACCGACAACACACACACACACACACACACCGACAACACACACACACACACACACACACACCGACAACACACACACACACACACCACACACACACACACTGACAACACACACACACACACACCGACAACACACACACACACACACCGACAACACACACACACACACCGACAACACACACACACCGACAACACACACACACACACCGACAACACACACACACACCGACAACACACACACACACAACACACACACACCGACAACACACACACACACCGACAACACACACACACACACACACCGACAACACACACACACACACCGACAACACACACACACACACACACACACACCGACTACACACACACACACCGACAACACACACACACACACACCGACAACACACACACACACACCGACAACACACACACACACACACCGACAACACACACACACACCGACAACACACACACACACACACACACACACTGACAACACACACACACACACCGACAACACACACACACACACACCGACAACACACACACACACAACACACACACACACACCGACAACACACACACACACACACCGACAACACACACACACACACCGACAACACACACACACACCGACAACACACACACACACACACCGACAACACACACACACACAACACACACACACACACCGACAACACACACACACACCGACAACACACACACACACACACACACCGACAACACACACACACACACCGACAACACACACACAACACACACACACACACCGACAACACACACACACACACACCGACAACACACACACACACACCGACAACACACACACACACACCGACAACACACACACACACACACGCACACACCGACAACACACACACACACACACACACTGACAACACACACACACACACACACCGACAACACACACACACACACACACCGACAACACACACACACACACCGACAACACACACACACCGACAACACACACACACACACACGACAACTCACACACACACCGACAACACACACACACACACACACACACACAGACAACACACACACACACCGACAACACACACACACACACACACCGACAACACACACACACACACACCGACAACACACACACACACACCGACTACACACACACACACCGACAACACACACACACACACCACACACCGACAACACACACACACACACCGACAACACACACACACCGACAACACACACACACACACACCGACAACACACACACACACCGACAACACACACACACCGACAACACACACACCGACAACACACACACACACCGACAACACACACACACACACCGACAACACACACACACACAACACACACACACCGACAACACACACAACACACCGACAACACACACACACACCGACAACACACACACACACACCGACAACACACACACACACACACCGACAACACACACACACACACCGACAACACACACACACACACACACACACCGACTACACACACACACACCGACAACACACACACACCGACAACACACACACACACACCGACAACACACACACACCACACACCGACAACACACACACACACACACTGACAACACACACACACACAACACACACACACCGACAACACCACACACACACACACACACACCGACAACACACACACACACACACACCGACAACACACACACACACCGACAACACACACACACACACACACCGACAACACAACAACACACACACACACACCGACAACACACACACACACACACACACCGACAACACACACACACACACACACACCACACACACACACACACAACACACACACACACACCGACAACACACACACACACAACCGACACACACACACACACACACCGACAACACACACACACACACCGACAACACACACACACACACCACACCGACAACACACACACACACACCGACAACACACACACACACCGACAACACACACACACACACACACCGACAACACACACACACACACCGACAACACACACACACACAACACACACACACCGACAACACACACACACACCGACAACACACACACACACACACCGACAACACACACACACACACACCGACAACACACACAAACACACAAACACACACCGACAACACACACACACACCGACAACACACACACCACACACACACACCGACAACACACACACACACACCGACAACACACACACACACACACACCGACAACACACACACACACAACACACACACACACACACCGACAACACACACACACACACCGACACATACACACACACACCGACAACCGACACACACACACACACACCGACAACACACACACACACACCGACAACACACACACACACAACACACACACACACACCGACAACACACACACACACCGACAACACACACACACACACACACACCGACAACACACACACACACACCGACAACACACACACAACACACACACACACACCGACAACACACACACACACACCGACAACACACACACACACACCGACAACACACACACACACACCGACAACACACACACACACACACGACAACACACACACACACCACACACACACACACACACACCGACAACACACACACACACACACACACGACACACACACACACACACACACACCGACAACACACACACACACACCGACAACACACACACACCGACAACACACACACACACACACCACACCACACACACACCGACAACACACACACACACCACACACACACAGACACACACACACACACACCGACAACACACACACACACACACACACACACACACACAACACACACACACACACACACACCGACACACACACACACACCGACAACACACACACACACACACACACACACCGACAACACACACACACACACCGACAACACACACACACCGACAACACACACACACACACACACCGACAACACACACACACACACCGACAACACACACACACACAACACACACACACACACACCGACAACACACACACACACACACCGACAACACACACACACACACCGACACACACACACACACACACACCGACAACACACACACACACACACACCACACACACACACACCGACAACACACACACACACACCGACAACACACACACACACACACACCGACAACACACACACACACCGACAACACACACACACACACAACGACAACAAACACACACACACACCGACAACACACACACACACCGACAACACACACACACACACCGACAACACCACACACACCCACACACACCGCAACACACACACACACACCATGACAACACACACACACACACCAACAACACACACACACACCG